>NC_086104.1:113241715-113541715 GCF_963921235.1 Mobula hypostoma
TCTCCCATGAAGCCTCATTTGGCCACACCGGCCTGGAGTCGAAGGTCCACAGGACCACGCTGGGCCACACCCCAGAGGTGCCATCTTCCAAGCTGCACCTAATGGATGTCGGAAAATGGTCAGCCGACAAGCTCCAGGAATGGGAACTCATCTGCGATAAAAAAAACACAGTCTGAGTGCCACTTGCAGATCAGGAACTCAATAAAACCTCAACCACCTTGAGAAAGAAAGAAAGAGACATTTTTTGGAATGAATAAAACAGCTGAACCAGAGTCTAATTCAATTTTAATTGATTTGGCATTCCCTTCTGGTGTAAGCTATATTGCTTATCTCTTGTTTATTTCACGTTTTAAATCTGAAGTCTGCCCAGTCCTGTGTCATTCTCATCGTTATCAGGTTTTTCATCAACAGAATGTTGGGAACTTCACCTCGACCTTTATCTCTTTCTTTTCCCTGAGCAGTCCAATTACTTTCATCTGCCCGACATGCTCTTTGTACGTGTCCTACTTTGTTGCATTTTCTGAAGTTTCGCCTTTAAACCTGCATTGGTCTGGTGAGTGTGAGCTCTGCCACAATAGTAATATAATTTGCTCGGCCAGGCAGATTTCTATTTAGATGCTGCAATTTTGATCACCTTCACTGATATTCCTGACTGCAACTCAATTATGTCTCTCTCTGCAGTTTCCGTTGATACAGCTATTTCAGCTGCTCTTTTTCATGTAAGTTGTGTTTCAGTTAGGAGCTATTTTTGAAATCTTTCTTGTCAGATTCCATGAACTAAGTGATCTCTCAGTGCATCATTAAGCTCATCACTGAACTGACAATCCTCAGACAATCTCTTCAATTCAGCCACGTACGCTAAAATGGGCTCTCCTTCTTTTCGATTCCTCTTTGGCAACCTAAAACATTTTGCAAAGAACAGTGGCTTTGGTTCCAAATATTGCAACATTACTTTGACAATATCAGCAAAGGTCATTTCTGCTGGTTTGGTTGGAGCAGTTAAACTTCGAAGCAAACCGTAAGCCATTAAACCCAATGCACTCAGCAAAATTAGTACTTGTTTCTCATTGGCTATTTCATTTGCTTCAAAATACTGTCGAATGCCTCTCAAAGTCCAACCCTATGTCCCCACTGTGAGAGGTGGAAACGGGTAAGGCCGGCCAACATGTCCCTGTACAGTGGATACAATGGATTACAGAAACATTGATGAACTCCAACCATCCCATCAACCTTGAGTGCAAGGTTGTTGCTGTGACACCACTCAACTAGCTGATCTAGCTCACTCCTCATCACCATCTGAAACTCTGGAGAGGGAGAGGGAGGGAGGGAGAGAGAGAGAAAGAAAGAAACAGTAGTCTTCCTTCCCAGCAACACACATAAGAATTGCTGGTGAACGCAGCAGGCCAGGCAGCATCTCTAGGAAGAGGTACAGTCGACGTTTCAGGCCGAGACCCTTTGTCAGGGCTAACTGAAAGAAGAGCTAGTAAGAGATTTGAAAGTGGGGGGGGAGGGGAGATCCGAAATAATAGGAGAAGACAGGAGGGGGAGGGATGGAGCCAAGAGCTGGACAGGTGATTGGCAAAAGGGATATGAAAGGATCATGGGACGGGAGGCCTAGGGAGAAGGAAAGGGGGAGGGGGGAATCCCAGAGTATGATCAAGGAGTATAGTGAGAGGGTTAGAGGGAGAAGAAGAGAGAGAGCAAGGCCGCATTTGGATTGTTCAGTTTTTGGATGCTATAAAGCTGGAAAGGGTGTGGAGGAGATTTGCCAGGATGTTGCTAGCAGATAAGGGACTGAATTATGGAGAGGCTGAGCAGGTTACAGCCGATTGGAGGGCAGGTCTACTAGAGCATAGAAAATCACAAAAAGGGTATTTCTCCATTCCAAACCGCCCCCCCCCCCCTCGGGGTTGGGCAGTCAAGGACAAGGAGGCATGGGTTTAGGGCGAGAAGAGAGGTTAATAGGAACCAGAAAGAGATTTTCCCCCACTCAGAAGGTGAGTCATGTATGGACTGAGCTACCAGAGGAAGCAGTTGAGATGGGTACATTAAAAACATTTAAAAGGTACTTGGACAGGTTCATGGATCGGAGAGGTTTAGATGGACAGGTACATGGATCAGAGAGGTTTAGATGAACAGGTACATGGATCGGAGAGGTTTAGATGGACAGGTACATGGATCAGAGAGGTTTAGATGAACAGGTACATGGATCGGAGAGGTGTAGATGGACAGGTACATGGATCGGAGAGGTGTAGATGGACAGGTACATGGATCGGAGAGGTTTAGATGAACAGGTACATGGATCGGAGAGGTTTAGATGAACAGGTACATAGGTGCATGGATCGGAGAGGTTTAGATGGACAGGTACATGGATCAGAGAGGTTTAGATGAACAGGTACATGAATCGGAGAGGTGTAGATGGACAGGTACATGGATCGGAGAGGTTTAGATGAACAGGTACATGGATCGGAGAGGCTTAGATGGACAGGTACATGGATCGGAGAGGTTTAGATGAACAGGTACATGGATCGGAGAGGTGTAGATGGACAGGTACATGGATCGGAGAGGTTTAGATGAACAGGTACATGGATCGGAGAGGTGTAGATGGACAGGTACATGGATCGGAGAGGTGTAGATGGACAGGTACATGGATCGGAGAGGTTTAGATGAACAGGTACATGGATCGGAGAGGTGTAGATGGACAGGTACATGGATCAGAGAGGTGTAGATGGACAGGTACATGGATCGGAGAGGTTTAGATGGACAGGCACATGGATCGGAGAGGTTTAGATGGACAGGCACGTGGATCGGAGAGGTGTAGATGGACAGGCACGTGGATCGGAGAGGTTTAGATGGGCAGGCACGTGGATCGGAGAGGTTTAGATGGACAGGTACGTGGATCGGAGAGGTTTAGATGGGCAGGTACGTGGATCGGAGAGGTTTAGATGGGCAGGTACGTGGATCGGAGAGGTTTAGATGGGCAGGTACGTGGATCGGAGAGGTTTAGATGGGCAGGTACGTGGATCGGAGAGGTTTAGATGGACAGGTACGTGGATCGGAGAGGTTTAGATGGACAGGTACGTGGATCGGAGAGGTTTAGATGGACAGGTACGTGGATCGGACAGGTTTTGATGGACAGGTACGTGGATCGGAGAGGTTTAGATGGACAGGTACGTGGATCGGAGAGGTTTAGATGGACAGGTACGTGGATCAGACAGGTTTCGATGGACAGGTACATGGATCGGAGAGGTGTAGATGGACAGGTACATGGATCGGAGAGGTTTAGATGGGCAGGTACATGGATCGGAGAGGTTTAGATGGGCAGGTACATGGATCGGAGAGGTTTAGATGGACAGGTACATGGATCGGAGAGGTTTAGATGGACAGGTACATGGATCGGAGAGGTTTAGATGGGCAGGTACATGGATTGGAGAGGTTTAGATGGACAGGTACGTGGATCAGAGAGGTTTTGATGGACATGAGTCAAATCAGCACTGCTGCAGCCATTCTCTACAAAGGCAGCACTGTATAGTCTTTTGAAGCTAGAGCAGTGGAGTCGGCTCTATCAGGATTGTGGGAATGATGGTATTAAATGCTGAGCTATAGTCAATGAATGGCATCCTGCCGTAGGTCTCATGCCGGTGATAATAAACCTGATTCTGATTCTGCTATATGATTATCTCATCGTGGTGCACAGACATATAGATATGTCACAATCTTGCTCACCCACATGGAACATCTAGTTGTCAAATGTCCATTTTATCTGCCGAGGGGGTTTTCCACCATCATCCAGGCAGTGGAGTACGTTCCACCTCAGGCCAACGTCAGGAGCTGAGCAACACAATTGGAAGTCATGAAGCAGTTCATCCAGATGTTTTCCCTATCATTGTGGATTATTTCAACCAGGCTGTCACCTGTAGAACCAGAGGAGCCAACACACTTGGCCATTGTTATACCACCATCAGGAATGCTTACCATGTCTACACTTTGGAAAGCATGATCACCTGGCTGTATTTCTACTCCGAGTATAGACAGTGACTACAGTGACCGATAGGGCACTGAAAATCTGTGCCAACCAACTAGCGGGAATGTTCAAAGGCATCTTCAATCTTTCACCGCTGTAGTCAAAGGTTCCCACCAGCTTCAAAAGGGCGACAGCCACACCGGTGCCCAAAAGCAGGGTGAACTTCCTCAATGACTATGGCCCAGTTGTTCTCACATCTACTGTTGGTGTTTTGAGAGGCTGGTTATGGGGAGAATCAATATGTGGAACTATGATGTTGTGGCCATTACAGAGAGTTGGATGTCTCAGGGGCAAGAATGGCTGCTGAGTGTGCCAGGCTTTAGATGTTTCAAAAAGGACAGAGAAGGAAGCAAAAGAGTGGGGGGAGTGTCATTGCTAATCAGGGATAGTATCATGGCTGCAGAAAAGGAGGAAGTCATGGAAGTATGGTCTATTGAGTCTGTGCAGGTGGAAGTCAGAAACAGGAAGGGGACAATAACTCTACTGGGTATTTTTATAGAATCCCCAATAGTAACAGAGACATCGAGGAGCAGGTAGGGAGGCAGATTCGGGAACAGTGCAATAATAATAGGGTTGTTGTAACGGGTGATTTTAACGTCCCTAATATTGACTGGCATCTCCTTAGAGCAAGGGGTTTAGATGGGGTGGAGTTTGTTAGGTGTGTTCAGGAAATTTTCCTGATACAATATGTAGATAAGCCTACAAGAGGAGAGGCTGTACTTGATCTGGTATTGGGAAATGAACCTGGTCAGGTATCAGATCTCTGGATGGAAAAGCATTTTGGAGACAGTGATCACAACTCTATCTCTTTTACCATAGCGCTAGACAGGGATAGGAGCAGACAATTTGGGAAAACATTTAATTGGTGTAGGGGGAAATAAGATGCTGTTAAGCAGAAACTTGGGACCATAAATTGGGAGCCAATATTTTCAGGGAATTGCACGACAGAAATGTGGCAAATGTTCAGGAAACATTTGCACGACATTCTGCATAGGTATGTTCCATTGAGGCACGGAAAGGATGGTAGGGTAAAAGATCCATGGTGTACAATGGATGTAAAAAATCTAGTTAAGAAGAACAGAAAAGCTTATGAAAGATTTAAGAAACTAGGTACTGTTAGAGCTCTAGAAAATTGCAAGGTTGGCAGGAAGGAGCTTAAGAATGAAATTAGGAGAGCCAGAAGGGGCCATGAGAAGGCATTGGTGAGCAGGATTAAGGAAAACCCCAAGGAATTCTACAAGTATATGAAGAGCAAGAGGATGAGTTGTGCGAGAATAGGACCAATCAGGAGCGAGAGTGGAAACATGTGCATGGAGCTGGAGGAGGTAGCGGAGGAATACTTTGCTTCAGTATTCACTATGGAAAAGGACCTTGGCAATTGTGGGGATGACTTACAGTGGATTGAAACGCTTGAGTGTATAGACATTAAGAAAAAGGATGTGCTGGAGCTGTTGAAAGATACTAAGTTAGATAAGTTGTTGGGATCAGACAACATATACCCCAAGATACTGTGGGAAGTGAGGGGTGAGATTGCTGAGTTTCTGGTGATGATCTTTGCATCATCAATAGGGACAGGAGGAGTACCAGAGGATTGGATGTAGTGTATATGGATTTCAGTAAGGCATTTGATAAGAGTCCCCATGCAAGGCTCATTCAAGAAGTAAGGAGGCATGGGATACAAGGAGCCCTTGCTTTCTGGATCCAGAATTCGTTTGGCCATACAAGGCAAAGGTGGTTGTGGATGGTTCGTATTCTGCATGAAGGTTGGTGACCAGTGGTGTTCTGCAGGGATCTGTTCTGGGACCTCTTCTCTTTTGATTTTTATAAATGACCTGGATGAGGTAGTAGAAGGGTGGGTTAGTAAGCTTGCTGGTGACACAAAAATTGGGGGTGTTGTGGATAGTCTGGAAGGTTGTTAGAGGTTGTAAGAATAGTAAGAATGCTGTAGAACAGAGGGATCTAGGAATAATGGTGCATAGTTCCCTAAAGGTAGAATCTCATGTGGATAGGGTGGTGAAGAAAGCTTTTGGTATGCTGGCCTTTATTAATTAGAGCATTGAGTATAGGAGTTGGGATGTAATGTTGCAATTGTATAAGGCATTGGTAAGGCCAAATTTGGAGTATTGTGTCCAGTTCTGGTCACCGAATTATAGGAAAGATGTCAATAAAATTGAGAGAGTACAGAGGAGGTTTACTAAAATGTTTCCTGGGTTTCATCTCCTAAATTACAGAGAAGGGTTGAACAAGTTAGGTCTTTATTCTTTGGAGCGTAGAAGGTTGAGGGGGGACTTGATAGAGGTGTTTAAAATTATGAGGGGGATTGATAGAGTTGACGTGGATAGGCTTTTTCCATTGAGAATAGGGGAGATTCAAACAAGAGGACATGAGTTGAGAGTTAAAGGGCAAAAGTTTAGGGGTGACATGAGGGGGAATTTCTTTACTCAGAGAGTGGTAGCTGTGTGGAACGAGCTTCCAGCAGAAGTGGTTGAGGCAGGTTCAATGTTGTCGTTTAAAGTTAAATTAGATAGATATACGGACAGGAAAGGAATGGAGGGTTATGGGCTGAGTGCAGGTCAGTGGGACTAGGTGAGAGTAAGAGTTCGGAACGGACTAGAAGGGTCGAGATGGCCTGTTTGTGTCGTAATTGTTATATGGTTATGGTTAGAGCGGGTCATCAATATGATGCAGAACTGGGCTGAGAAGTGGCAGGTGGACTTCAACCCAGATAAGTGTGATGTGGTTCATTTCGGTAGGTCAAATGTGAAGGCAGAATATAATATTAATGGTAAGGTTCTTGGCAGTGTGGAGAATCAGCAAGATCTTGGGGTCTGTGTCGATAGGACACTCAAAACTGCTGCGCAGGTTGACAGTGTTGTTAAGAAGGTGTATGGTGTGGAATTTAGTTCAAAAGCCGCGAAGTAATGTTACAGTTGTACAAGTCCTTGGTCAGACCCCACTTGGAGTACTGTGTTCAGTTCTGGTCGCCTCACTGCAGGAAGGATGTGGATACTCTAGAGTGTGCAGAGGAGATTTACAAGGATGTTGCCTGGATTGGAGAGCATGTCTTATGAGAATAGGTTGAGTGAACTTGGCTTTTTCTCCTTGGAGCGACGGAGGATGAGAGGTGATCTGATAGAGGTGTATAAGATGATGAGAGGCATTGATCGTTTGGATAGTCAAGGGCTTTTTCCCAGGGCTGAAATGGTGAGCACGAGAGGGCACAGTTTTAAGGTGCTTTGAAGTAGGTATGGGGGGGGGGAATGTCAGGGGTAAATTTTTATTTAAAACACAGAGTGTGGTGGGTGTGGTATGCACTGCTGGCGACAGTGGTAGAGGCGAATATAACAGGGTCTTTTTACAGGGAGCTTAGGAAAATAGAGGGCTACGTGGTAGGGAAATTCTAGGCAGTTTCTAGAGTAGGTTACGTGGTCGGCACAACGTTATGGGCTGAAGGACCTGTAATGTGCTGTAGATTTCTATGTTCTAAAAGAACCTAAACAAATTGAGGGAATGGGCAGAGAAGTGGCAGATGGAATATAGTGTAAGGAAGTGTGTGGTCATGCAGATTGGTAGAAGGAATAAAGGTGTAAATAGGGAAAAAATTCAAAAATCAGAGGTGTAAGAAGACTTGGGAGTCCTTGTGCAGACTTTCCTATAGGTGAACTTGCAGGTTAAATCAGTAGTAAGGAAGGCAAATGCAATGTTGGCATTCATTTTGAGTGGACTAGAATAAAAAAGCAATGTAATACCGAGGCTTTATAAGGCAGTAGTCAGCCCACACTTGAAGTACTGTGAGCAGTTTTGGGCCCCTTATCTAAGTAAACATGTGCTGGTATTCAGGATGGCCCAGAGGACGTTCACAAGAATGATCCCAGGAATGAAAGCCTTAACATATGAGGAGGGTTTGATGTCTCTGGGCCAGTACTCACTGGAATTTAGAAGAAAGAGATTGCGGTGGGGTGGGGTGCGGGGGGGGGGGGGGGAGGTGTGGAATCACTGAAATCTATTGAATATGTCAGGCCAAGTCAGTGGGTATACTTAAGCTGGAGGTTGATAGGTTCTTGATTAATCAGAGCATGAAAGAGTACAGGAATCGAGAGGGCTAATTGAGAGCCATGATGGAATGGCAAAACAGACTCAATGGGCTGAATGGCCTAATTCTTCTCTTATGTTTTATGGTCTTAAGGACCCCCACTATTCATGACATGGCTTTTTTCATTGCTTCCAGCAAGGAGGGGATACAGGAGCCTGAAGACACACGCTCAACACTTTAGGAAAACCTTCTTCCCCACAGCCATCAAATTTCAGAATGGACAATGAACCCACAAACACCAGCTCACTATTGTTTTCTTCTTTTTGTTTGCTCTCTTTTTGCACCACTTATTTAATTTTTAACACATTGTTCATATTGTAATTTATGTTTTTATTATGTATTGCAATGTACTGCTTCCACAAAGACAACAAATTTCCTGACAGATGCCAGTGAGATTAAACCTGATTCTGATTCTGAAGCCAATATGCATTCACCACCTTCCTGACTTTGGGAACCACTGACTAACAATCTCCACAAGGGCCTTCAAAGTTTCCTCTCTATCCTCTCAAAGTCCAAGGATGCAGTCAGTCACCCTGGGGATTTCTCCACCCTAACATGCTGTAAGGCTGCAAGTACCTCTCTCTTAATAATATGAATCTCCTCCAAAACATCTCCACTTGTTTCCTCATCTCCTGAGCAACCATGTCTGGAAGGAGTTTGCATTTTCCCTCTGTGAATGTGTGCATTTCGTCTCAGTGCTGTGGGTTTCTCCCTTATCCCCATGATTATGGTCAGTGAGTCGTGGGCGTGCTCAAGCTGTGCTGGTGTGGGAAATGTGACGACACTGCTGGCTGCTCAGCACAATCCTTACTGCTTTATTTTGCAAAATGACACATTTCACTTACATTTCAATGTACAGTACATGTGACAAATAAAGATTCGCTTTATTTCTTTCTATCATTTCCCGCTCAGCAAAAAAGGAAGAGAAATATCTATTAAAAATCCCACCTCTCTCCTGAGTCTGCTCATCTCTAAGGGGAACTAATCTTTGCTGAGTAGTCTTTTTACTCTTAATAAAGCTATTAACTTCTTGTGATTTTCTTTAATCTTACCTGTAAGATTCATTTCATACTGTCGCTGTGCTTTCTTGATTTCTCTCTTCAGAGTATTCTTACTCTTTTCACAGTCATCATTCCTGCCCTCCTAAACCCAATGTACTCTGTCTCTTACCTTTCCAGAGCCTCAATATCTCTCCTTAGCCAAGGTTCCCAAAACTTGCCAGATTTATTCTTCACCCTAATAAGGACATGCTACACCTGGACACTACATATCAATCTCTTCAAGCCTCCCATTTGCCATTTGTTCCTCTACTTATGAACAGGCTCACCCAGTCTGGGTCCCAAAATTAGCCCTGCTCCAGTTTAAAGTCAAAATCAAAGTAAATGTTATTACCAAAGTATATTATTACCAATAACACTATATACAATCCTGAGATTCGCCTCCTTGCGGACATACTCAGTAAATCTACAGAATAGTAATTATAACAGAATCAATGAAAGATTCCCCCCCCCACCGCCCAAGACGTTCAACCAGACTACAAAGGACAAGAAACTGTGCAAATACAAATTTAAATGAATAGCAATAGATATTGAGAAGATGAGATGAAGAGTCCTCGAAAGTGAGTCCATTGGTTGTGGAAACATTTCAATGATGGGGCAAGTGAAGTTAAGTGAAGTTATTCAAGACTCTTATGGCAGAAGGGTAGTAACTGTTCTTGAACCTGCTGGTGTAAGTCATGAGGCTCTTGACATTCTTCCTGATGGCAGCATTGAGAAGAGAGCATGACCTGGGTGCTGGGGGTCCCTGATGATGGATACTGCTGTCCTACAACAGCATTTCATGTAGATGTTCTCAGTGGTTGGGAGGGTTTTATCCATGATGGACTGCGCCGTATCCACTACCTTTTGTAGGATTTTCCATTCAAGGGCATTAGTGTTTCTATACCAGGCTGTGATGCAGCCAATCAATATACTCTCCACTACACATTTATGGAAGTTTGAAAAAGTCTTAGGTGTCATGCCAAATCTCCACAAGTAGAGACACTGTCAGACTTTGTTTGTAATTGCACTTACCTGCTGGCCCAGGACAGGTCCTCTGGAGTAGTAATACCAAGGAATTTACCTCTGATTCTCAGATGAGGATTGGCTCGTAGACCTCTAGTTTCTCCCTCCTGAAGTCAGTAATCAATTCATTGGTCTTGCTGACATTGAGTGAGAGGTTGTTTTTATGACACCACTCAGCCAGATTTTTAATCTCCATCCTATTCATCATCACCTTTGATTCAGCCTACGACAGTGGTGTCATCAGCAAACTTGTATATGGTATTGAGTTGTACTTAGCCTTACAGTCACAGCTGTAAGATAGAATTGACAAGATGACGTCAGCGATCGTCGGTGATGTTCTGTGGGCTGAAGAAATTGTTCCAAAAATTCTTTTAAATATACTTCTTTTGAATTACTTTCACAACAATCGGCAGCATGAAACTTCCCTCTAAGCAATGGTCCTTCAAATCAACTCAATGATCTTCATATCTCAACATGGACTGTAGGATCCAGCAGGCCAGAAAGGCACAGCACGTTTGAAAGGGTTCATTGCCATGGACGAAAGCAAGGAAGGATAGGATGAGGGGAGGACTCCAAGCTGGGTTGAAATGCAAAGGGTTGTGGCCCCCTCTACCCAGCACCTTGTTGGCAAATGTACAGTCACGGGAGAACAAAATTGAGGAGCTGAGGGCAAGATTGTTGTAACGGAGGGTGTTGAGAGCCTGTTTTACTGTATGCTTGATCTGGTACATAGATACAGCAATCAAACCCATTTAGTACCCTAACTTGTTGACCTGACCTGCCCTTTTCCATTCCCTATCTTAGAATTATCATCATTACAGCCAAAGCGCTTCCTCACTTTTTGTTCAGGTACACGCCCCACCTTGTTCCCAAAGAGATGGCCCAAGTTTGCATGCTCCCAAAAGGGGCCCTCTGTATATTGAACCAAGAAACTTTACTGCACACATTTCACAAACTCCACCCCAAACCCTTAACACTCTGGGTGACCCAGTCAATATTAGGGAAGTTAAAATCTACCTCGGGCATTGAGATAAATGCTTTTGAACTGAGTATTCCTTTCCCTGCCATAACTACCTCCTGGCTTTCCCAGTTGCTGGTCTTGCTCTTGCTGGCTACTGCATTATCCCATGACTTTACCCTGTCCTACCAATCCAGGTTAAACCTGACTGTGTAGTGCTAGCAGATTTCCCTGCAAGGATATTGGTCCACCTCTGATTCAAGTACAATCTCTCACCCTAACCCTAACCCGAACCCTAACCCTCGCATTAGGGTTGTACAGGCTGCCTCAACCCTCGAAGTGATCCTAATGGTTGAAGAACCTGAATAATTGCCCTTTGTACCAGCTCCTCAACCACATGTTCATTTGTCCTATCCTATTTCTGACCTTGCCAACACATGGTACCAGGAGTAATCAGGAGATTGCTGTCCTCAAAGTCCTGATTCTTAACTTCTTATCATCATTCTGTTGGACCTCACCCCTTGTTCTACCGATCTCATTTACACCAACATGTACAATGACCTTTGTCTATTCACCTCTGCCTTGAGAATTTTCTAAACCCGCTCAGAGACATCTTGGTCCCTGGCACCTGGGGGGGGGGCGGGGGGGGGTAACACATGATACCGGTGCCTCTTCTGTCAGCCATAGAATGTCCTACTTGTCTTCCTCACTATTGAGTCTCCTATCTGTCTGATTCCTTGCTTAGAGCCAGTGTCAGTGCCAGGGACCATTCTTGCCGCTGCAAGAACATCTCCCTCAAGTGTCCAAGGGCTTATAGTTGTTTCTGAGAGGAATGCCCACAGGGGAGCCCTCTACTGACTGCCTACTCCACCTTACTTTTTCTGGTGGTCATTTTTCTATCTGAAGCCTGCACACTGGGTGTGACCACTTCAGTAAAAGTCTCAGCTATGAGGTTCGATATTTCTGAATTCATCCAATTTCCTTGACCCAGACTGTCAGTGAGTGGGGCTGAGGAGGGGAGAAAGGATCAGCCATGATTGAATGGTGGAACAGACTCAATGGGCCAAATGGCCTAATTATGCTCCTATGTCTTATTGTCTTTTGGGTTAGTGAGTTGTGGGCATACTTTGTTAGCACTGGAAGTATGGTACCCAGCACAAGCCTTACTGATTTTATTCCACACAAGTAACACATTTCACATATGTTTTGATGTACATGTGACAAATAAAGCTAGTCTTTTCTTTAGTGGTCATTTATCCCTCCCCCCGCCCTCTCTCTTCAACTCCTGGGCCCAGTGACCAGAACGATGCTCAGGCTGAACATTTTCAATGCTAAATTCCTCATTGCTTTCTCCCCCTCATTGCTAAAACCTCACTCCTCTTCTTCAATGCTAAGTTCTTCATTGCTTCCCCTCCCCATCAATAGAACCTCCCCCTCTTCTCAGACACTCTTTAAGCCTCTTTATTGAGACACAGAGTGGACCACTGACATCAATCATCCCCATCAATCCCCAATTTAATTTTGCCTAATCACAGGACAGATTACAAAGACCAATAACTTATCAACTGGTACGTCTTTGGACTGTGGGAGGAAACCAGAGCACCCAGAGGAAACCCACATGGTCATGGGAAGAATGTACAAACTCCTTACAGAGAGCGGTGGGAATTGAATCCCAGTCTAGCAAAAATAGTGGCTGCGGCAGGCAGGCATATTAGCAACATTTAAACTTACATGGACAGGAGATGTTTAGAAGGGTAATGGGTTAAATGCAGACAAGTGGGACTTACTAAGCAAGACAATTGACACGGACATGTGGTTCAAAGTGTCTGTCCCCATGACCCCA
This sequence comes from Mobula hypostoma, assembly GCF_963921235.1. Taxonomy (NCBI): domain Eukaryota; kingdom Metazoa; phylum Chordata; class Chondrichthyes; order Myliobatiformes; family Myliobatidae; genus Mobula; species Mobula hypostoma. The sequence goes on from NC_086104.1 coordinate 113,254,697, forward strand.
TGACTAAGCTTGACAGGGACATGTTGGCTCAAAGGGTCTCACTCCATGACCACATGACTAAGCTGGACGGGGACAAGCTGGTTCAAAGGGTCTGTCCCCATGACCCCATGTCTAAGCTGGTCCTATTTGCCCACATTTGCTCCAGACTCTTCTAAGCCCTCCCTCTCATGCAGCTGTCCAAATGTTTTTAAATGTTATTTTTATACCTGCCTTCACTACTTCCTCTGGCAGCTCATTCCATTTTATTTGGCTAAAGGATGGTAACATCAAGAAGAGGCAAAGGTACAGATCATCTACAGTCTATTTGATTAGAAAAGGAGGAGGGGTGCCAAACCTAATCAATTCAGAAGAACCCTGTTCTATGATGGATGTGTTCACACTTCCTTATGTAGAACTGCCCTGTCTTTCCTTCCTGTTCCTTCCCATCTCTGCTTCAGTTTTGCCTGCTCTTCCTCTCACTCTAAACTGCTTCTCTAAAGGTCCCTTAAGGTTGTCATGCTCCCACTTATGTCTCATACCTGTGAACTGGACAGAGATCTCTCCCAGTATGTTAATGCTTCTGAAAGCATTTACGTTTCTTGACATAGTTTTGTTTTACCTATGATGTAGAATTTCTTAAGTAAAATAGATATACACACCCAATGGCCGCTTTATGATGTACACCTACATACCTGCTTGTTAATACAAATGTCTAATCAGCCAATCATGTGGCAGCAACTCAATGTATAAAAGCATGCAGACATGGTCAAGAGGTTCAGCCGTTGATCAAACCAAACATCAAAATGGAGAAGAATTATGATCTAAGTGACTTTGACTGTGGAATAATTGTTGGTGTCAGACAGGGTGGTTTGAGTATCTCAGAAACTGATCTCCTGGGATTTAGAACATAGAACATAGAATAGTACAGCACAGTACAGGCCCTTCAGCCCACAATGTTGTGCCGACCCTCAAACCCTGCCTCCCACTTTAAATTCCTCCATATACCTGTCTAGTGGTCTCTTAAACTTCACTAGTGTATCTGCCTCCACCACTGACTCAGGCAGTGCATTCCACGCACTAACCACTCTCTGAGTAAAGTTTACAGAGAATGGTGTGAAAAAACAAGTAAGATATCCAGTGAGCAGCAGTTCTGTGGGTGAAAATGCCTTGTTAATGAGAAAGGTCATAGGAGATGGTCAAACTGGTTCAAGCTGACAGGAAGGTGACAGTACCTCAAATAACCACACATTACAACAGTGGTGTGCAGAAGAGCATCTCTGAATGTCGAACCTTGACGTGGATGGGCTACAGCAGTAGAAGATCATGAACATACACTCAGTGGCCACTTTATTGTACAGGAGGTGACTAATACAGTAGGCACTGAATGTATAGATTATTGCAGCATAATTACAGTAGTGGACTCATCCTGTCCATGGTAACTAAACTACTGTATTAGTTTTTACTCACAGAATAGAAAACCAAGCATCTGGAATCTTGTTTCTGCTTCACAGAACATCTGGAATGAGTGTACTTTGGTCTGAGCTTCATAAAGGGGATAGGCTCACAGTTCAGTGCACACAAGCCTAACAAAAACCAAATGATACCATCAAATGCCTGGTCACTAAAGAATTAATTTATAACTTCATGTGATATGATCCTGCTGCTCCAGTTCTCAGACAGTCCAATCAACTGGAAATTAAAGACTCAGAGCCATCTTACAAATACCCAGCATTTCATGGTAGCCAAGTTATCATTCCTTCCTTGAGTACAGCAGAGTGTAAAAATAGCTCGCATCTCAACAAAACAAATAGCCATTAAATCAAATCGGGCAACTGAAGTAGTTCCAGTGACATTGCTCATTAAACAGGAACTTCAGTCCGTCAGGGATTTATTTTGTGTGTAAAGTACATATTTTGTGTCATGATTAGACATGCTTTAAAATCCAAATTAGAGTTACTATCACTGACAGATGATGTGAAATTTGTTTCTTTTTTGCAGTGGTATGGTAGTATAGATACTTTTGAAATATTACAAATGACAAAAAATAAATAAATATTTCAAAATGTGGAATAATGAAGTGGGTTCACGGACCACTCAGAAATCTGATAGAGGAGGTGAAGAAGCTGTTCCTACATTGTTGATTGTGGGTCTTCAGGCTCTGGTAACTTTTCTCTGATGGTAGTAATGAGAAGAGGGCATGTCCTGGATGCTGAGGGTCTTTAATGATGGATGCTGCCTTCTTGCGGTATCACCCATTAATGCTGTCCACAATGATGGAGATAGTTAATGCTGGCAGAATCTATTACCCTGTAAAGCCTCTTGCAATCCTGTACATTGCAGTCTCCATACTAGGTGGTGATGTAGAAATTTGCAAGAATATTTGGTGACAGACCAAATATCCAAAATCTTCCAACAATGTAGAAGTGCTACGTGCCTTCTTCATGAATGCATTGATGTGTTATACCAAGGACAGATCCTCTGAGATGTTGATGCCCAGGAACTTGAAGCTGCTCATCCTTTCCATTGTTGACCCCCTGCGTGAGCACAGGCGTGTGTTCCCCTGGCTTCCCCTTTTTAATTCCATAATCAATTGGACTTAATGTTATAGCAAGGTTGTTGCAACACCACTCAACCGACCAATCAATCTCACTCCTGTAAGGCTCTTCATTGTCACCTGAGATACTACCAACACAGTGATGTCATTTGTGAATTTATAGATGGCATTTGAGCTGTGCCGAGCCATATAGTTGTGAGTGTAGAGAGAGTAGAGCAGTGGGCTAAGCAAGTCTTCCTTGAGTTGCATCTGTGTCAATAGTCCATGAAGAAGAGATGTTATAATTGATCCGCAAAGACTAGTTAAATGAATATATGGATAAAGATCCTTATTTCAGACTTAATTCCAATGGACTGTGTTCATGAATGTTTCTCATAGTGTAGAAAACGGAGAAGTACCTTAATATTCATCGTATTCAAAGACAAAGTCAAAGAAAATTTATGATCAATATATGATATATGCCAACATATACTACATTGAGTTTCATTTCCTCGCGAGCATTTACAGGGAGATAAAGAAATACAATAGAATTGTTGCGAAATTATACAGAAACACTGACAAACAGCCAATGTGCAAGAGACAAATATTGCAAATAAAGAGAAAAAAATAATACTGAGAATAACCTGGAATACTGCCACAAGCAAGCAACATCATTCACCATCCAGACCATGCTCTCTTCTCACTGCTGCCATCAGGTAGAAGGTACAAGAGCCTCAGGTCCCACACCACTGGGTTCAGGAGCAGTTATTACCCCTCAACCATCAGGCGCCTAAACCAGTGGGGATAACTTCACTCTGAACTGTTTCCATAACCTATGGACTCCTTAACAGCATGGTGTGAGGGGATCCAGGAGTGCCCCTATTAACTATTTGGAGAGAGACATTTATCATTGATGGTTTGTTTGGAAAGGAGAGAGAGACAGAGTTAGAGAGAGAGAGAGGGAGAGAGAGAGAGACGAAGATTAACAGTTGGACTGTCACTTTAAGGCATTGGAAGTAACTTTGGATTTTTACTGAGTTTGGAGTTGGAGACAGCACCGAGCAGCTCGTAAGTTGCTATGGTGACCGAAAGCAGTGTTATTTAATGGACACTTGATGTTATGATTTTCGGCACATAGTTGATATTTCTTCAAGGACTTGTTGCCTGCTTGTGCACTCCCTTACAGACAAAGGAGGGAGGGACTCTTTGAATGACAGGTGATGCTCAGCCTGGTGAATAAATGGGAGGTCAGATGATACAGACCTCAGACACATGATCCGGACACTGAATGAGCATTGTTGTGCCCGCAGAGAAAGTGGGTTTTGGAGGATCGATCAGGCGGATTGATCCAAGTTGCTATTTCAGTTTGAGGCGAAGGGGTTGACTGGTGGGGAGTTATCTATGTGTCCACCCTCGCCTGGGTGATAGTTCCACCACAGAAGACCCCCTGGTCCCCCTGGTTAAAGTCACAGTCGGTGACTTGTAAAAGATTTCGGATGACGAGAAGATCGACGGCATCAGCTCACCTGAAGACTCAACTCCTCTCTCTTCATCAGTACTCAACTCAATACCACGAACTGAACTGAACTGAACTTTACTCAACATCGTAAGACTGTATCTTTTTACCCCTAGACTGAAAGAAGCTTGGTTTTGTCATACATATATATTACACTTACTTTTATATATAATCATTGCTAACCTGTTTGATTTATTTACATTTATATTATTGTGTTGCGTAGTTACTAATAAATATTATTAGTTTATAGCAATACGAGACTCCAAAGTGTTTTCTATTTCTGCTGGTTCTTTATCCCTGTCACTGGGTACGTGACAATGGAAAAGTACATATAAAAACAGTGCATCTCACTAGTTTAAATGAATAATTAAGCTCAGTGCAGCGTATTGTGTTCAATAGTGAGGGAGAGTGCAGAGCACACTAGTTTGGCAGCATGCAGGATATTCAACTGAACTTTATTGATAACCCTGCCTATACAGTATGTGAATGGCTAACCAAGTGGCATAGGATTAACCCATTAATTACCCCAACCCTGAAGTCAAATTCCTTACCGAGTACAGGAGTAGTTGTGTGTCAGATGCTGTTGGTTTGACTGCAGTTTGACGCACCAACCATAAACCTTCCCTCAGAACTCAGCATGCAAAAAGGCTCACAGATTATTGCCTTGTCTCTGCAAACATATCTGCTTCCTTAAAAGGAAGACTCTACAATGGGTAGACAAAATTTCCTAACGCATCACCAGCACCAACCTACCCATCTACCCGCCATACAGAAAGGTGCCAGAAAAGGGCCACTAACATCATGAAGGTTCCCACCCATCCTGCTCATAGACTGTTTGTTCCATTTCCCATCAGCCACTTTCTGTACAGACATTGCATCTAGCATCACTTTATGGACATAAAATCAACCTAAGTACTGTATATAAGTTATCGGGGAGTATGGGGTGTCCAGGAAGGGGTAGCACCTCTGGAAAAGAGCTTGCCATTTCCATTCTGGGGCAGATCACTCACCTTTGGTCCCCACTGGACACTCAGCTCTCACCTGTGGTTCCAAGAAGCTGTTTGCATGCGACAGTGGCCACATCCCGGTACACCGCTTTGACAGGCGGGCTAAACCAGGTGAGGGTAGCCAGTGGCCTGAGATAGGGACATACCTGTCCCAGCATGCAAAGTCAGCCCCGGTGGACAGGTCGGATGAAACCTACACAGTGGCCAGGAAGACGGTTCAGCAATTCTCCATGGAGAGCAAAGGGCATAACAAAATCCAAGAGAAGTCATGGTCAACCTCTGCAACCAAGAAAGATCCCAGTTTGTGACGCTTGTTTGAACCACTGGACCTGGACTTCTGAAGTCGAGAGAGTGGAACTGCCTGATGTGATGCCTTTTCCACTTTAAAAACACTCCCATCATTGTTGGACACAATGGACAACCACCCATATTTGCAATCTTAAGTATTTATATTTATTGTGCTTTTTATAATTATCGTGTTCTTTATCTTTTTAATGCAGCATAGGATCCAGAGTAACAATTATTTTGTTCTCCATTACACTCCAGTAGTGCAAATCACATTAAACAATCCTGAGTCTTGGAACATTTACACAGTGAGGTGACACACTGAGAGAGTAAAGATCACGGACAGTACAAGCAAAGCAAACACAAGAATGGTGGCACGAATGGAGAAAGAGGGTGACCCGGTAGGCTCATCCAGGAAGTCAGGAGGCATGGGATCCAGGGAAGCTTAGCCACTGTTCTTGGATTCAGAATTGGCTTGCCCATAAAAGGCAGAAGGTGGGTGTAGATGGAGTGAACTCTACCTGGACCTTGGTGACCAGGGGGCTCCGCAGGGATCTGTTCTGCTTTTTTTTTTAGGAGATGATAACAGGCCCTTCCGGACAAACGAGCCCGCACTACCCAGTTACACCTATGTGACCCATTAACCTGCTAACCCGAATGCCTTTGGGACATGGGAGGAAACCAGAGCACCCAGAAGAAACCCATTCTGTCATGGGAAGAACGTACAGACAGCAGTAGAGACCCGTGTCACTGGTGCTGTAATAACATTATGCTAACCTGCTCTTTGTGATTGTCATCAATGACTTTGATGAGGAAATGGAGGGAGGGTTCATAAGATGACATGAAGGTTGCTGGTGTTGTGGGTAATGTAGAAGGTTACAACAGGATATTGATGGGATGCAGAACTGGACTGAGAAGTGGCCCAGAGATAAAAGAGTTCAATCTGGAAAAGTGTGACGTGATTCACTTTAGAAGGTTGAACTTGAAGGCAGAGTGCAGAATTCATGGCAGGATTCTTAACAGTGTGGAGGAACAGAGAGATCTTGGGGTCCACATCCATAGATCCCTCAAAGTTGCCAAGTATGTGGATAGGGTTTTTAAGAAGGTGAATGGCGTGTTGGACTTCATTAGTTGGGGGGGTTCATTTCAAGAGCCTTGAGGTAATGTGTAGCTCTATAAAACTCTGGTTATACCACACTTGGAGTATTGTGTTCAGTACTGGTCACCTCATTATAGGAAGAGTGTAGAAGCTTTAGAGAGAGTGCAGAGGAGATTTACCAGGATGCAGCATGGATTAGAGAGGATAGGTTAAGTGAGTTAGAGCTTTACTCTTTGGAGAGAGGAGGATAAGAGGTGACTTGTTAGAAATATACAAAATGATATGACAGAGTGGACAGCCAGGGACTTTTTCCCAGGGTGGAAATGGTGAATACAAGGGAACATAACATTATGGTGTTTGGAGGAAAATGTAGAGGTAGTTTTTTTTTACACCGAGTGGTAGGCGCTGGATAGCACTGCGGGGGGTGGTGGTGGAGGCAGATACATTAGGGCCTTTTAAGATAGGCAAATGGATGATAGAAAAATTAGGAGAACGTGTGATGGAAGCATTAGATTGATCTTAGAACAGGATAAAGGATTGGCACAACATACTGTGCTTTACTGTTAATGTTCTAAGAGCAAGCAGAATCAGAGAGAATGAGGGGTGGGGCAATTCAACGTTTGAAATTACATTTCAGTTCATTTATTTCAATTGATATGGTGGATTTAACATTCAAACCATTTCCAGGCATTGTGTTGTATAAAGATTGAGAGCATGGACTGACGATAAACTCCACAATTCCTCATTGTTGATTGTGTTCCATAAACCATGAAGTTGTCTCTGATTGTGTTTTGATTTTCTGCAAAATCTTATTTTGCACAGCCTTTTTTTTCCCTTCAGTGTCTGGTATACTTTGTGTACAGCTTGTGTTGTTGTCTGCACATCTATGATGCCACTGCAAGAAAGGTTTTCACGGCATCTGTAAGCACAAATTAAAATGTCTTTAAATTCAATCGTACACCTCCAAATGAAACAACTTTCCCTGGACCAAGGTGCACAACATGGTACATATAACTCACATATGGTACATATAACTTACATACAACACTTAAATTAATATTACTACAAATAAATTAACAAATAATAAAATATATTCCAGAAGATTGACATTTAGCATCAGGCACATTTACAACACAAATTAAAAAGTAACCAGTATAACACCACTGGTGCTTCATACATGGTGGCAGGGAGTTTGCCCTGGGAGAAGAAACTGTATTTGTATCATGTGGTACTTGCTCACATGACAACAAACCTGACTTGAGCTGACAAATGGAGTGAGAAGGCAGCAGAATGGGGATGATCAGACACGATGGAATAGCAGAGCAGACTCAATGGGCCAAATGGCCTATTTCTGCTTCTATATCTTATGGTCTCATGCAGTGATAATGAATGAATGGGATAACTTATTGTTGTGAGCTAGATTGTACAATAAGATATTTAACAAAATATATGAAAGACTAGAACAAGAAGGCTCTGGCCCAGAAGTGGACATCTTCAATCACTCACCACTGTTATGTTTTGTAACTCCAGAGACTAATCCAGGAGCTGGGGACATGGATCTACCTACCTTTCTTTCAGTGAGGCGCAGACTTCTGACGTGGTGGTGTAATGACGTATGCCATTCATGTAATTTTACATATTGCAGAATTAATTCAGTAAACAACATAGAATGCTGAATCAAACAATATTACTCAAATATCACTGAAATATTAAGTACACAACACTGTTTCCTGCTTAGTGATAAACTCCAACCCAATATAGAATGCATCTCAACGGTGTAATATATTATACAGACATCCACAGCTTTGTGAATTTTAAATTGTCCCATTCAAGCCTAAGGATTTCTTACTTCTGTGGATAACATCTTTCCTGACAAAGAGGGTCACTGCTTGGCCGGGGAGAGCTGTGGCTATGAAACTAGCTCAGGTCCTGGGTTCTCTCTTCATGGTGGTGGTTGTTAAGAGTTGACACGGTGGGAAGTGGCTCTGACTGCTCTGGACTCTTCTCTTAAAATTGACTCTGCGCTTCTCAACTGACCCATTTGTCAGTTCCAGATGACATCAGGCACACCAGGAGAGTGGTGTAGTTCTGTCCTTAATCTTTCCAAGTGCCCACATTTGATTGCCTCTGTAAGTCCTTCTCCGGGACTGCTTGTCCAGAAGTGAAGCATCGAACCTGTTTGAGGAGCCTCAATTTGCCTCAGCTGTTGATACTGTATACTCCTTCTCAGATTTGGGATTACTGCCTCATCATGAATGCAAAGTGACTGAACCTTCTTGACTAGCCTCCCACGCAGGACCTGGTCAAATGCCTTACTGAAGTCCATGTAGACAACATCCATTGCCTTGCCTTCTTCCACTTTCCTGATAACTTCGAAAATCTCTATAAGATTGGTTAGACATGCACAAAGCAGTAAAATTATTTTTAAAAACTACATCAGTGTACACTTGCTTAAAAGGAACAAATGCCAAACATTAAGTAGCGTTTGATGCTCTGGGCCTGTTCTTGCTGGAGTTCAGAAGGATATCATTGGAACCTATTGAATATTGAAAGGCCTGGAGAGGATGTTTCCTACAGTGGAGGATTTCAGGACTAGGGAGCACAGCCTCAGAATAAAAGGGGATAACTACACTCATTTAAAACGACTCTTTTATCTTGTTATTTCATGCTCTCGTTAATTATTGCTGTTTATTTATATCTGCCTTTGCACATAAAAACAGAAAAACCTACAGCACAATACAGGCCCTTTGGCCCACAAAGCTGTGCCAAACGTGTCCTTACCTTAGAAATTACCTAGTGTTACACATAGCCCTCTATTTTTCTGAGCTCCATGTACCTATCCAGAAGTCTCTTAAAATAACTTATCGTATCAGCCTCCACCACCATCGCTGACAGCCCGTTCCACACACTCACTACTCTCTGCATAAAATACTTACCCCTGACATCTCCTCTGTACCTACTCCCAAGCACCTTAAAACTTTGCCCCCTCGTGCTAGCCATTTCAGCCCTGGGAAGAAGCCTCTGACTATCCACACGATCAGTGCATGATCTTATACACCTCGATCAGGTCACCTCTCATCCTCCGTCGCTCCAAGGAGAAAAGGCCGAGTTCACTCAACCTATTCTCATAAGGCATGCTCCCCAATCCAGGCAACAGCCTTGTAAATCTCCTCTGCACCCTTTCTATAGTTTCCCCATACTTCCTGTAGTGAGGTGACCAGAACTGAGCACAGTACTCCAAGCGGGGTCTGACCAGGGTCCTAGATAGCTGCAACATTACCTCTCAGCTCCTAAACTCAATTCCACGATTGATGAAGGCCAATGCACCGTCTGCCTTCTTAACCACAGAGTTAAACTGCGCAGCAGCTTTGAGTGTCCTACGGACTCGGATCCCAAGATCCCGCTGATCCTCCACACTGCCAAGAGTCTTACCATTAATACTATATTCTGCCATCATACTTGACCTACCAAAATGAACCACTTCAGGATTACCTGGGTTGAACTCCATCTACCACTTCTCAGCCCAGATTTGCGTCCTATCAATGTACCGCTGTAACCTCTTACAGCCCTCCACACTATCCACAACACCCCCACCCTTTGTGTCATCAGCAAATTTACTATCCATCTCTCCACTTCCTCACCCAGGTCATTTATAAAACAATCACGGAGAGTAGGGGTCCCAGAAAAGATCCCTGAGGCACACCACTGGTCACCGGCCTCCATGCAGATTATGACCCATCTACAACCACTCTTTGTGAGCAAGCCAATTCTGGATACACAAAGCAATGTTCCCTTGGATCCCATTCCTCCTTACTTTCTCAATAAGCCTTGCATGGGGTACCTTGTCAAGTGCCGTGCTGAAATCCATACACACTACATCTACACTCTTACCTTTAGTCATATCCTCAAAAAAATTCAGTCAGGCTCATAAGGCTCATGAGAGTGACATAGTTAATTCAGAAGCAAAGGTTCTGAACTTAAAGAGGGGTAACTTTGAAGGTATGAGATGTGAATTAGCTAAGATAGACTGGCAAATGACACTTAAAGGATTGACGGTGGATATGCAATGGCAAGCATTTAAAGGTTGCATGGATGAACTACAACAATTGTTCATCCCAGTTTGGCAAAAGAATAAATCAAGGAAGGTAGTGCACCCGTGGCTGACAAGAGAAATTAGGGATAGTATCAATTCCAAAGAAGAAGCATACAAATTAGCCAGAGAAAGTGGCTCACCTGAGGACTGGGAGAAATTCAGAGTTCAGCAGAGGAGGACAAAGGGCTTAATTAGGAAGGGGAAAAAAGATTATGAGAGAAAACTGGCAGGGAACATAAAAACGGACTGTAAAAGCTTTTATAGATATGTAAAAAGGAAAAGACTGGTAAAGACAAATGTAGGTCCCCTGCAGACAGAAACAGGTGAATTGATTATGGGGAGCAAGGACATGGCAGACTAATTGAATAATTACTTTGGTTCTGTCTTCACTAAGGAGGACATAAATAATCTTCCAGAAATAGTAAGGGACAGAGGGTCCAGTGAGATGGAGGAAGTGAGCGAAATACATGTTAGTAGGGAAGTGGTGTTAGGTAAATTGAAGGGATTGAAGGCAGATAAATCCCCAGGGCCAGATGGTCTGCATCCCAGAGTGCTTAAAGAAGTAGCCCAAGAAATAGTGGATGCATTAGTGATAATTTTTCAAAACTCGTTAGATTCTGGACTAGTTCCTGAGGATTGGAAGGTGGCTAATGTAACCCCACTTTTTAAAAAAGGAGGGAGAGAGAAACCGGGGAATTATAGACCGGTTAGCCTAACGTCAGTGGTGGGGAAACTGCTGGAGTCAGTTATCAAGGATGTGATAACAGCACATTTGGAAAGCGGTGAAATCATCGGACAAAGTCAGCATGGATTTGTGAAAGGAAAATCATGTCTGACAAATCTCATAGAATTTTTTGAGGATGTAACTAGTAGAGTGGATAGGGGAGAACCAGTGGATGTGGTATATTTGGATTTTCAAAAGGCTTTTGACAAGGTCCCACACAGGAGATTAGTGTGCAAACTTAAAGCACACGGTATTGGGGGTAAGGTATTGGTGTGGGTGGAGAATTGGTTAGCAGATAGGAAGCAAAGAGTGGGAATAAACGGGACCTTTTCAGAATGGCAGGCAGTGACTAGTGGGGTACCACAAGGCTCAGTGCTGGGACCCCAGTTGTTTACAATATATATTAATGACTTGGATGAGGGAATTAAATGCAGCATCTCCAAGTTTGTGGATGACACGAAGCTGGGTGGCAGTGTTAGCAGTGAGGAGGATGCTGAGAGGATGCAGGGTGAGTTGGATAGGTTGGGTGAGTGGGCAAATTCATGGCAGATGCAATTTAATGTGGATAAATGTGAAGTTATCCACTTTGGTGGCAAAAATAGGAAAACAGATTATTATCTGAATGGTGGCCGATTAGGAAAAGGGGAGGTGCAACGAGACCTGGGTGTCATTATACACCAGTCATTGAAAGTGGGCATGCAGGTACAGCAGGCGGTGAAAAAGGCGAATGGTATGCTGGCATTTATAGCGAGAGGATTCGAGTACAGGAGCAGGGACGTTTTACTGCAGTTGTACAAGGCCTTGGTGAGACCACACCTGGAGTATTGTGTGCAGTTTTGGTCCCCTAATCTGAGGAAAGACATCTTTGCCATAGAGGGAGTACAAAGAAGGTTCACCAGATTGATTCCTGGGATGGCGGGACTTTCATATGAAGAAAGACTGGACGAATTGGGCTTGTACTCGTTGGGATTTAGAAGATTGAGGGGGGATCTGATTGAAACGTATAAGATCCTAAAGGGATTGGACAGGCTAGATGCAGGAAGATTGTTCCCGATGTTGGGGAAGTCCAGAACGAGGGGTCACAGTTTGAGGATAGAGGGGAAGCCTTTTAGGACCGAGATTAGGAAAAACTTCTTCACACAGAGAGTGGTGAATCTGTGGAATTCTCTGCCACAGGAAACTGTTGAGGCCAGTTCATTGGCTATATTTAAGAGGGAGTTAGATATGGCCCTTGTGGCTATGGGGGCCAGGGGGTATGGAGGGAAGGCTGGGGCGGGGTTCTGAGTTGGATGATCAGCCATGATCATAATAAATGGTGGTGCAGGCTCGAAGGGCCGAATGGCCTACTCCTGCACCTATTTTCTATGTTTCTATGTTTCTATAAGGCACGACCTGCCTTTGACAAACCCATACTGACTATTCCTAATCATATTATGCCTCTCAGGATCTTCTCCATCAACTTACCAACCACTGAAGTAAGACTTACTGGTCTATAATTTCCTCGGCTATCTCTACTCCCTTCCTTGAATAAGGGAACAACATTTGCAACCTTCCAATCCTCTGGAACTTCTCCCGTCCCCATTGATGATGCAAAGATCATTGCCAGAGGCTCAGCAATCTCCTCCCCCACCTCCCACAGTAGCCTGAGGTACATCTCATCCAGTTCCGGTGACTTATCCAAATTGATGCTTTCCAAAAGCTCCAGCACATCCTCTTTCTCAATATCTACATGCTCAAGCTTTTCAGTCTGCTGTAAGTCATACGTACAATCGTCAAGATCCTTTTCCATAGTGAATGCTAAAGCAAAGAATTCATTCAGTACCTCAGCTATCTCCTTCAGTTCCATACACCACATTTCCACTGTCACACTTGATTGGTCCTATTCTCTCACGTCTTATCCTCTTGCTCTTCACATACTTGTAGAATGCCTTGGGGTTTTACTTAATCCTGTTCGCCAAGGCCTTCTCGTGGCCCCTTCTGGCTCTCCTAATTTCATTCTTAAGCTCCTTCCCGCTAGCCTTATAATCTTCTAGATCTGTATCATTACCTAGTTTTCTGAACTTTTTGTAAGCTTTTCTTTTCTTCTTGACCAGATTTACAACAGCCTTTGTACACCATGGTTCCTGTACCCTACCATCATTTCCCTGTCTCATTGGAACATACCTATGCAGAACCCCATGCAAATATCCCCTGAACATTTGCCACATTTCTTCCGTATGTTTACCTGAGGATATCTGTTTCCAATTTATGCTTCCAAGTTCCTGCCTGATAGCCTCATTTTACCCCTTACTCCAATTAAATGCTTTCCTAACTTGTCTGTTCCTATCCCTCTCCAAAGCTATGGTAAAGGAGATAGAATTGTGATCACTATCTCCAAAATGCCCACCCACTGAAAGATCTGACACATGACCAGGTTCACTTCCCAATACCAGATCAAGTACAGCCTCTCCCCTTGTAGACTTATCTACACATTGTGTCAAGGAACCTTCCTGAACACATCAAACAAACTCTACCCCATCTAAACCCCTTGCTCTAGGGAGATCCCAATCAATATTAGGGAAATTGAAATCTCCCACGACGACAACCTTGTTATTATTACACCTTTACAGAATCTGTCTCCCTATCTGCTCCTCAATGTCCCTGTTACTATTGGCTGGTCTATAAAAAACACCCAGTAGAGTTATTGACCCCTTCCTGTTCCTAACTTCCACCCACAGAGACTCTGTAGACAATCCCTCCATGACTTCCTCCTTTTCTGCAGCCGTGACACTATCTCTAATCTACAGTACCATGCCCCCACCTCTTTTGCCTCCCTCCCTGCCCTTTCTGAAACATCTGTAGCCTGGCACTCGAAGTAACCATTCCTGCCCCTGAGTCAACCAAGTCTCTGTAATAGCCACAACATCATAGCTCCAAGTACTGATCCACACTCTAAGCTCATCCACTTTGTTCATGATACTCCCTGCATTAAAATAGACACATCTCAAACCTTCCGTCTGAGCGTGTCCCTTCTCTATCACCTGCCTATCCTCCCTCTCACACTGTCTGCAAGCTTTCTCTATTTGTGAGCCAACTGCCCCTTTCTCAGTCTCTTCAGTTCAATTCCCAACCCCCAGCAGTTCTAGTTTAAACTCTCCCCATTAGCCTTAGCAAACCTCCCCGCCAGGATATTCGTCCCCCTGGGATTCAAATGCAACAGGTCACACCAAAAGATGTCCCAATGATCCAGAAATCTGAATCCCTGCCCCCGCTCCAATCCCTCAGGCACGCATTTATCTTCCACCTCACTGTATTCCTATACTCACTGTCACTTGGCACAGGCAGATTTGCTGAGTATGCCTGCAGAAAAAGAATCTCAGGATTGTCTGTGGTGACATGTATGTACTCTGATAATAAACTTTACTTTGAACTTTGAGAATACAAAGTCTCCATTTAGAATAGAGATGAGAAGGAGTTTTGTTAGCTAGAGGATGGTGAATCTCTCGAATTCATTGCCTAAGATGGCTGTGGAGGCCAAGACATCGGGTACTTGATGAGAGAATGGAGAGTGACCACACTGGTTCAAACTGACAGAAAGCTCAAATAACCACATGGTACAACAGGGGTGTTCAGAGGAGCATCTCTGAGCACACAACACATCGAACCTTGATGTGGATGGGCTACAGCAGCACAAGACCACAAACATACACTCAGTGGCCATTTTGTTGGGTAAAGGAGGTACCTAATAAAGCGGAGATTGATAGGTTCTTGATTAGTAAGGGCATCATGGGTTATGGGCAGAAGGCAGGAGAATGGAATGGTGTTCGGAGGGGTAATAAATGATGGATCAAAAGGTCTAATTCTGATCCTATGTGATATGGTCTTGTGGTCTAAACAGCAATGGCTTGAATGATTATGGCATAATCAGTTATTGAAATATGTTCTTCACAGAACTGCAATGGTTTGAAGATTGACACCAAGGACAAGTAGAGAAATTCTTGAACCAGTACATTCACACTGGGAGCTGTCAGAAGAGCTCACTCACCTGATGCATTTATCGATAAAGAACTCGTAGCATTAATAGAGGGTGATAGGGCAGAGGGAGACTTGCTTGACAATGATACATTTAAAAAAATATTAGAGAATTAAATCAACAACAACAGCAACTCACACAAAATACCAAAGGAATTCATCAAGTCAGCATCTATGGAGGGGAATAGATAGCTGATAGTTCGTTCATCATAATTTGAAAGGAAGGGGGAAGAATCCGGAGTAAGAAAGGTGGGGATAGAAGAGTAGTACAAGCTGCCAAGCTTAAAGCAACTTACATCTTACTGAATGGCAAGGGTTTATTCCTGCTTAAACTCTTTGAAAGAGTGCTTAAGATCCTGAGAAATATTTCTCCTCTGAGGGTGCTCTGCCATTTGATAAGATCATGGCTGCTCTGACTGTAGGCCTCAGTCCTTGCCAGGTCTCTAACACTGTCTCTGCCTTGAAAATACCTACTGAGTGAGGAATGGGCCTTGTTTTGCTGTTGTTGTGTTCTGTGTTGTTCTGCCGAGCATTGTGAGCCTGCTCTGTTGGTGCCAGAATGCGTGGCAATAATTGTGAACTACTCCAGCACATTGTTGGGTGTCTTGGTTGCAAATGACACATTTCACCATATTTCAATGCGCACATGTTAAATAAACTTGAATCTTAAATCTGAAGTATTAAAACACCCAAGGGTTGAGAATTTCAAAGTTTTGCAATCTTCTGAAAGATTTTCTTCATCTGAGTCTTAGCTACCCAATGCTTTACACTGTGACTGTACACCTTGTTCTAGACTGCCCACCAAAGGGAACATACAGTATCTCCATTGTCAAGCCACCTCAGAATCTTCAGTGTATCAATAAGATCAAATTTATGATTACACCCATGGTATAAATGTTAGGAAATTCGATTTGTAGCAGCAAGAGTACAGAATCTCATGTTACCTTGGTAAAGTCAGTTCTGGTACTTCACACATCCCCAACTCCAGATCAGCAAGGAATCATGTTCTTCAGATCAAGTCTGTACTGACCATCAACTGCCAGTTTACATCAATCCCATTTTATTCTTACCACCTTCCCTTCATCTCCTCCTAAGGACAACTTACCGGCCAAAAAACTGGAATACCCAGAGAATATGCACAGAGTCACAGGCGGAAGATACAAACTCCACACTGACTACACCAGAAGCCACAATTGCACCTGAGTCATCGGAGACTCAAAACGTCTACAGTTTATTCCCATCCATAGAAGCTCCTTGATTTGAGTGAGCTGCTCAACAATTCCAACATCTGCAGAATCCCTTGTGGCTCTGCTGAATACATTCCTAAGCTGAACAGGAAGAGGAGGAGACCATTTCACCCTGGAGACAACTGCAGCATGGTGTTTGATCAGGCTGATGCCTTTGCACACTTCAGCAATGCTCCAGGTATACTTGGTACCCTACCTCACTCATTCTGTGACCTGTGAATGACATGAAGCTTCCCCATATTCACTTACGAAAGTGGAAGCACTGAAACTGCATGCTACTGTGTGATTTGTGTAAAAGAAGCGTATAAGTAAACAGGATGTGTCATTAATAGAAACATTTCTGTAATTTATAGATTTTTAATGTCTTGTACAGTACTGCTGCTGCAAAACAACAAATTTCACAACATTTGCCAGTGATATTAAAACTGATTCTGATTTGGATTCTGAACTTGTGGAAACATATTACATACAGAAGCTGAGAAAGGAGCTAATTCCAAGTTATTAAAGCACATCAAGAGAATACAGATAATTTAACAATCTCTAACCTCATAGCTACAGATCTTCAGTAAAATACTAGTTCAGATAGTTCAGAATACTGTGAATCTTGTTTCAGTGGTGTGCAAGTTGTTGGAGAAGATCCTGAGAGGCAGGATTTATGAGCATTTGGAGAGACATAATCTGATTAGGGCTTTGTCAAGGGCAGGCTATGCCTTACAAACCTGATTGAGTTCTTTGAGGATGTAACAAAACACATTGAAGGTAGAGCAGTGGATATAGTGCATATGGATTTCAGCAAAGCATTTGATAAGGTTCCCCGTGTGAGGCTCATTCAGAAAGTAAGGAGGTAAGGGATCCAAGGGGACCTTGCTTTGTAGACCCAGAATTGGCTTGCCAACAGAAGGCAAAGAGTGGTTGTAGCTGGTTTGTATTCTGCACAGAGGTGGGTGACCAGTGGAGTGCCTCAAGGATCTGTTCTGGGACTCCTACTCTTTGTGATTTTTATAAATGACCTGGATGAAGAAGTAGAAGGGTGGGTTAGTAAATTTGCTGGTGACACAAAGGTTGAGGGTGTTGTGGATAGTGTGAAGGGCTGTCAGAGGTTACATTGGTAGGATGCAAAACTGGACTGAGAAGTGGCAGATGGCGTTCAACCCAGATAAGTGTGAAGTGGTTCATTTCAGTAGGTCAAATATGATGGCAGAATATAGTATTAATGGTAAGACTCTTGACAGTGTGGAGGATCAGCGAGATCTTGGGGTCCATGTCCACAGGACATTCAAAGCTGCTTGACAGGTTGACAGTGTTTTTAAGAAGGCATATGATGTGTTGGCATTCGTCAACCGGGGGATTGAGTTTAAGAGCTGAGAGGTAATGTTACAGCTGTATAGGACCCTGGTCAGACCCCACCTGGAGTACTGTACTTAGTTCTGGTCACCTCACTACAGGAAGGATGTGGAAACTATAGAAAGGGTGCAGAGGAGGTTTACAAGGATGTTCCCTGGATTGGGGAGCATGCCTTATGAGAATAGGTTGAGTGAACTTGGCCTTTTCTCCTTGGAGCAACGGAGGATGAGAAGTGACCCGATGGAGATGTATAAGATGATGAGAGGCGTTGATCGTGTGGATAATCAGAGGCCTTTTCCCAGGGCTGAAATAGCTAGCAAGAGGAGGCATAGTTTTAAGGTGCTTGGAAGTAGGTACAAGTGGGATATCAGAGGTAAGTTTTTCACACAGAGAATGGTGGGTGTATGGAATGCTCTGTTGGCAGCAGTGGGGAAAGCAGATATAACAGGGTCTTTTAAGAGACTCTTAGATAGGTACATGGAGCTTAGAAAAATAGAGGGTTATGCGCTAGGAAAGTTCTAGACAGTCTCTGGAGTAGGTTACATGGTCATCACAACATTATGAGCCAAAGGGCCTGTAATGTACTGTAGATTTCTAGAAGTCAAGTGTTTCCTTCTCCTGGAATAGTAACTGAGGTTCCAGTTAACAACACGTTAGTCCCATGTTGAGTCAGTGTGGTCACAGTGGGACTGGGAAATGATTCATGACAAGCACACCATTGTGCAGTGAACAAAGCCAATCTCAGGAAAATTGCCTACATAACGAAAAAAGATACGGCTACAACTCCCAATTAAAACAAGAGAATAGTTTCTTAAAGATAATAAAATGAAGATATTTACTTAAATAATTTGCCATAATACTATTACCCACTCATCATCACTCTAATTGGCCACAACTATTTGCAACCTTGAATAAAAGATTAGATTAAAAAATATCAGTGGAAGTAAGGACAAGTATTGAAATTCAGGAGCAGAGAGAACTGGGCTGGTTAGGGAAAGCTGGGTGGGAAATCTCTGTAACACTTTGAGTGTACTAAGCACTGTTGTAATGCAGAGAGCCATACTGCAAACCAGCTAAGACGGCTATTTACTTATTTAGTGATACAATGTGGAGTAGGGTCTACCAGTCCTTTAAGCTGTGATGTCCCAGTAACCCCCAACAAACAAGCCTTTGGACTGTGGGAGGAAACCGGATCACCAAGGGAAAACCAATGCATTGCACGGGGAGAATGTACAGAGACTCCTTACAGAGGATGCAGGAATTGAACTCTGAACTCCAACACCCTGAGCTGTAATAACGTGGTGCTACTTGTTTGCCTAGTGGTAATTATATCATTTGTTTGAGGGAAGTATTGACCACACCACAATTGACGGGAAAGACCTTTACTGATATTCTTCAAAATAGACATCATCTAAGAAGGACATAATAGTGAAAAGAAGTTTGGCACAATTCCATTGAGCATCACCAGTATTTAATGATGCACCGTAGAAAGCATCCTATCTGCATTCATAACAGCTTGATATGACAACTGCTCTGCCTGAGACTGTGAGAAACTAACCGCAGAGAGTTGTGGACATAGCTCAGCATGTCACAGAGACAAGTTTCCCATGCATGGATTCAGACAATGTCTTGCTGCCTCAGAAAAGCAGCCAGCATAATCAAAGACCCCATCCAGCCTAGATGTTTTCTCATCTCTACTCTGTCATTGGGCAGAAGATACAAAGGCTGAAAGTACCTACCACCGGTCTGAAGGACAGCTTCGATCCTGCTGCTATAAAAGTTCTGGACAGATGGATCCTTGACTACTCTCACTTATGGCCTTGCACCTTTTCCCCTAAAGCACCTCCACTGCACTTCTCCTCTAACTGTAATACTTTATTTTGCATTGGCTTTTCCCCTCTACTACCTCATGAAATGACCTGTGTGAATGGTATGCAAAATAAAGTAGCACTGTATCTCAGTATGTGTATCAATAATGACCAATTTATCAACAGGGTTAGGTACAGGACTAGTATCCAGAAGACAAGTCCACTAATTGGGGAATATTAGCTCAAATTCAATCACAGTGACTAGGTTATTTAAATTGAATAAATTAAATAAAGAATTTAAAGTCTTATATTGGTAATGGCACACAAAACTGCCAAATTCTTATTGAAACCAAGCAGGTTCTCTAACATTCTTCATGGAAAGGAAACAAAATTGTCTTTCACATGACTCCAGACCCATTGAAATGAACACTGCACGACATGCTGGAGAAACTCAGCAGGACAGGCAGCATCTGTGAAGGGAATAGACAGTCAATACTTTGGGTCAAGTCTGAGAAATAGAAAGTGGAAGAGAGGGTTGGAGCTCAAGATCTTAAGTTTGGATCCTCATTCAACACCATTGGGTCAATACTGAAGATTGAAGCTCAAAGGTCAATCGGAAGTCCAGAAGCCAAGGGCCAGTGGCCAAAGCCTGGATCTGTGAATCTCAGTAATTCTGCTGAGGAATTCACAGACTCAATGCCTGCGAATCTCTGAGAAACCACTGGGGAAGTCAAAGACCCAACTTCTGTGAACCTACAAGTCCATTGGTGGCTGGAGGCTGAAGACGGCTTGTCCTGGGGTTAGACATCTGTGTATGCTTGTGGGTAGGAAGGAGAAATGGGGCTGGTTTTGTTGCTGTTGCTTTGTCGCTTGGCATGTTCTGTTTTATTGTGTTCTGTGTTGTTCTGTCAGGTGTGGTGGGCACACTGTGCTGGCACTGGACTGCCTCCAGCATGTCCTTGGGTGTGTTGGTTGTTAACACAAATGGTTGTTATCCTTGGGTCTGTTTCCATGTCCATGTGATCAATAAATCTGAATAAGCTAGCAAAGCATAAGCAGGTCCAGGCAAGAAGGGGTACGTGATAGGCAGCTGGAGGAGGGGTACATGATAGGCAGATGGAAGAGGGAAAAGCAGGAATAATGACATAAACTGGAAGGTGAAAGGTGGAAGTGACAAAAGTCTGAAGATGAAGGAATCTAATAAGAGAGAAAGGAGGTAAATGGAATCAAGTGATAGGGGTGTGGTGGGTAGATAGAAATAGAAATGAGGTTCACTCTTCATTGCCCTCAGTTTGCTTAAAGGAAGCCACAAAGCAAGAAACCCAAAAGAACCCAATTAAAGAAAAATAAAGACCAACACCCGATGTGCAGAGAAAGAGAAAAAAACACAAATCATGAAAGCAATAAAAGCGAGCAATAACATTTCGAACCAAAATGAGTATTTAGATCCAAACCTCGGAGCAGCCCAGAATAGGCCCAAAGCCTCGCTATCCGTCCATCATATTAATGGGCATGGATCACGGCAGTCAGGGCAGTCTTCATAGCTTTAGTGCCACGGAGAGAGGAGGGAACATGGTGGGAGAGCAAGCGATATCTATCTGGACTGGCGCTTATATTATCTAAATAGCATATCATACCTTGCACTAGAACTCGTTCCCAGCACTGCGAAACGGACCAGGCCTAGATCTTGCCTAGTTATATTGCAGCTTTATAAAACTCTAACTCGGCTGCATCTGGACTTTAGCATTCATGTTTGTCCCATTAGAGGAAGGATGTGGAGACTTTGAAGAGGCTGCAGAATAAGTTTACCAGTAATTCTGATGAAGGGTTTCAGCTTGAAATGTCAAATGCTGCCTGGATTAGACAGCATGTGCTACAAGAAGAGGTCGGACAAACTTGGGTTGTAGAGTCATCGAGTACTACAGCACAGAAACATGCCCTTCAGCCCATCTATTCCATACTAGCCTGGTCTTTTGTCTACTTCTGACTGCATGCACGTGGACCATGGGCCTCCCTTAGTCTCATGAGACCATGGATTTGCGCCTTGGAAGGTTTCCAGGGCACAGGCCTGGGCAAGGTTGTATGGAAGACCGGCAGTTGCCCATGCTGCAAGTCTCCCCTCTCCATGCCACCGATGTTGTCCAAGGGAAGGGAACTAAGGCCGATACAGCTTGGCACCGGTGTCATCGCAAAGCAATGTGTGGTTAAGTGCCTTGCTCAAGGACACAACACGCTGCCTCAGCTGAGGCTTGAACTAGCGGCCTTCAGATCACTAGACCAACGCCTTAACCACTTGGCCACATGCCAGCACCATAGCCCTCCATACCCTCCCATCCACGTACCTTTCCAAACTGCTCTTAAATGTTACAGTTGACCTCGCCTCTACTACTTCCACTAGCAGGGCACTCCACACTCACACCACTGCCCTCCTTTCCCATCAGACCAGCGTTCTCCCTGGAACAGCAGAGACTGAGGGGATATCTGGCAGAGGTCTATAAGATGATTAGAGTTAACATCCAGCATCTTCGTCCTGGGGTTGAAATGTCTAATACTAGAGGAATGCATTGAAGGTAAAAGGGTGTAAATACACTAATTTTACACAGAGTGAGCAGGGTACTTGATTAGTGTAGCCAAGGGTGATGGTGGAGGGCAGATACAATAGAGGCATTGCTAACAGGACTGCTCGGTCAATGCCCACCGCTGCGGGTACTAGCATTGCATGTTGCGCGAAGTTAAAAACAAACGTTGTTTATTTGTCTTAATCACAATCTCTCGCAGAAATCCTTGTGACCTCTCGTTGAGATCTTCTGCGCCAGGCATTTTGCCAAAGGTTACCTTGTTTTAGTAATAGAGTGTGGAATAGTCCCTGCTGGCCCTTCGAAGCACACCTGACAAACACGATTAACCCTGACCTAATGATGGGACAATCTATAATGACCAATGAACCTAGCTGACATATCTTTGGACTGTAGGAGGGAACCACAGGACCCATAGAAAACCCATCCATTGCACGGGGAGCGGGGGGATGTATGGAGACCCCCTACAGAACTGTGCCAGAAGTGGATTCTGGAATGCCCGAGAGGCACTGCGCTACCCTGACACCCAAAGGTCAGCACCGCATTGTGGGCTGGAGAGACTGTACTGCTCTGTGAATCCCAAGCACACGCTGTCACAGAAAGTCGTGCAAACTCAATAACAACAGGATTGAACCCAAACAAAAGGAATTCTGCAGATGCTGGAAATTCAAGCAACACACATCAAAGTTGCTGGTGAACGCAGCAGGCCAGGCAGCATCTCTAGGAAGAGGTACAGTCGACGTTTCAGGCCGAGACCTTTCGGTCAGGACGAAGGGTCTCGGCTTGAAACGTCGACTGTACCTCTTCCTAGAGATGCTGCCTGGCTTGCTGCGTTCACCAGCAACAATAACAACAGGATTGAACCCAAGTCAGGCAGCAGTTCCACCAGCTGAGCCACTGTACTGCTCATTTTGGAGCACGGTAACAGAGAGAAGTCTCCTTGCACTGAAACGCTCTGGAAAGTGTTATTGTTGAGAAGCAGCACATTCCAATTATGCAGAAAGTGAATTGCAAATATTCTTATGGTATTTGACAGGTGAGTCATAGATATTGCGATTGAGGCATGGCTAATTATGCAACAAACCGGCTCGACTGCCTCCTTTAACACAATGTTTGCAGATTATCTTAGGAGAATGTGCACATTTGCAGCCTCCCAACTAGTATTCTGTGACAAAGAACTAGAACTCTGAACTTCAGAACTGGTGCAGCTGGAGCTATTATTACTGAATATGACAGTGAACTAAGAATGATCAAGAAGCCCTGTGAGTCCAGAACATTCTCCAGTGAGTTGGCTAACCTTGACATAACAGTGAGGCTGAGGGAGAGTGAGGTCTAGACTTCCCATCAACCCCAGTGCTGTAATTCCTACTCCTGATGATCTCCAGGAATTCCTTCCAGATCATTCATTCTAGGACAAGGGTTATTCTGGAAAAATAAACCTAAAGACAAAGGAGCAGATTCCAGTTTTCTCTGCCATTTTATCTTGGCTGATCTATTATCCCTCTCAACCCTGTTCTGCTGCCTTCCAACCATAACTTTTGACATTGATAGTAATCAAGAATTTATCAATCTCCACTTTTAATCTACCCGATGACTTGACCTCCACACCTGTCTCTGGCAATGGATTCCACAGATTTGGCATTTACTGACTGGATTGTCTCACTGAGGAGTTTCCCAGTTCATGGCTGTGAACATAACGACGGTGGGTACTTCGAATTGTGCACAGCTCACTGGGCAAGAACCTTTACATTCCCTTTACAAAGGTGGCTACACACATAAAATGCTGGTGAAACTCAGCAGGTCAAGCAGCACCTTTGGAAAGGAATAAACAGCTGATGTTCCAGGCAGAGACCCTTCATCAGGACTGATGGAATCCCAATGAAGGATCTTGGCCTGACACCTCTCCATAGGTGTTGCCTGACCTGCTGAGTTCCTCCAGCATTTTGCCTTTGTTTCTCTGCAGAATCTCCTGTGTACATGGTGGCTTTTGGATATGGTGATATAGACCTGAAATTCATTGGAAGTTAAGAATGAGGTAGAAAACTTGGTGGTTTATGGCTGTTTGATTAAGTGTTACAGGAATGAAGAATGAACTAGATATAAAAAGGAAAAAAGTCAAGCAAGCATAGCAAAGCTAAAGTACAAGGAAAATATTAGAAAAATAATAATTCTTCACCCTAATCCAACCTGACTTTGACTCAGCTCTGTTTTTAAACACAGCAGCTCTGAATTACATCCCTGAAATCATAGCACTGCGTCTGACTACACGAGCAGACAGGGTGCGAGCTGTTCAAGTCTGCTGACCAGACAAAAATAGATGGGAGGGTGAGATACTGAGACACTGCCACATGAGATGGATAGACTGAGTAGGTAAAGATGTGGCAATCAGAGATTGACGTGGCAAAGGTTGAGGGTATGCACTTCGGTAAGGGGAAGCAATTGGCTGAATTACCTGAAGAGAAAAATATTCCAAACCAGTAAAATAGAGAGGAACTAGGCATTCCCGTGACTGAATTGCAAAAAGTTAGGAGGCAGGTAAGTTGGTAAATTATTATCACATGCACCATGGTACAGTGAAAAACTTTGTTTTGCATGCTATCCATACAAATTATACCATTATATCAGTATATTGAGGTTGTACAAGGGGAAACGGTAATAGAATGCAGAATAGTGTTACAGTTACAGAGAAAGTGTGGTGCAGGGAGATAATAAAGTGAAAGGCTATAACGAGGTAGAATGTGAGGTGAAGAATCCATCGTATCCGACAATGGTCTCATAACAGCAGGATTGAAGCCCTCCCTCAGCTTGTTGGTGCAAGTACTTAAGAAGGCAAATGATATTTTGGCTATCATTGTGGAAGAGGTTGGAATTTAGAATCAGCGAGAAGTTATGTTACAAGTACTGGATGTTGGTGAGGCCACACCTGAACTACTGTGTAGTTTTCAAAAGAGGATATTCTCGCATTAAGAGCAATTCAAAGGGATTTACTTAGCTAATTCCTGGGACAACATGGTTGTCCTATCAGGAGTGGCTAACTCTGAGACCACTTCCCTCCTACATAACCCTCCAATTTTCTATCATTTAAGAGTCCTGACGTATCTGGCTCCACCATCACTCCTGGCAGTGCATTCCACACACCCACCACTCTCTGTGTAAAGACCTTACCTTCAGCATCCCACCCCCAATACTTTCCTCCAAATCCCTTACAATTATGCTCCCTTGTATGAGCTATTTACACATGGGGAAGTAAAAGTCTCCAGCTATCCACTTTATCTATGCCTCTTATCATCTTGTACATCTCTTTTACATCACCTCTCCTCCTCCATCGCTCCAAAGAGAAAAAGCCCTAGTTTTCTCAACCTAATCTCATAAGACATGCCCTCCCGGCAAATCTCTTCTGCACCTTCTCTAAAGCTTCTGCATCCTTCCTATACTGAGGTGACCAGACCTCGACACAGTAATCCAGGCATGGTCTAATCAGGGTTTTACAGAACTGCAGCATTACCTTGTGGCTCCTGAATTCAGATGCTGCATAACTTTCTCCAGCATTTTGTGATGGGCGGCACTGTAACATAACGCTTTCAATTCCCATTGTCTGTAAGGAGTTTGTACTCCATGTAACCACGTGAGTTCCCTTCAGGTGCCCTGGTTTTCTCCCACATCCCAAAGACACACAGGTTAGTAAATTGTGGGCATGCTTTGTTGGTACTGGAAGCATGGCGACACTTACGGGCTACCCCCAGAACGTCATGAGACTGTGTTGGTCTTTGATGCAAACAGCGTATTTCACTGTGTGTTTTGATGTATATGTGACAAGTTTGGCTAATCTTTAAGTTCACATTTAATTATCATTCAGCCATGTATGAATACCCATGAATACAGCCAAACAAAACAGTGTTACTCCAGGGCCAAGGTGCAAAACACAATACCAACAGTCATACACAGCTCAAGGCACACATAGCCCATATTAAGATAGTGGCAAAATACAGTCACATACAAAAAATATAGTCCAAGTCCCTGAGTCCACAGATGTTGCAGCAGTCTGCAGTCAAACACAATACATCTTGTTTTCTGCCAAGAAAACTCTGGAGGGCGGCACTAACTCCAGCATGGACACTGTGCCACACCGCCTCTGGTAGATCATACCAGCTCCAATGCCTCTCTTCTGGGTGGCTGCGAACAAGCATGTCTGCGGTTTGAGGCCTAGAATCAAGGCCACACGGCTCCCCTGCCTTCTACCCCCGCTAATAAACCAGTGAATTGAACTTTCAGCATTCCACATTAACAACATCCAACAGGGTCTTGTGGTCACAAGAAAAGTGACTAAGACAATCACTCTCTGTTACTGGCTTAAACATTTATTTGCTTCAGATTCCAGCATCAGCAGTTTCTTGTGCCTCAACCAGGAACAATTGAGCATCTTTAAACAGAAAAATAAAGTATTCTGGAAAGAC
The DNA here is from genome assembly GCF_963921235.1 of Mobula hypostoma. NCBI lineage: Eukaryota > Metazoa > Chordata > Chondrichthyes > Myliobatiformes > Myliobatidae > Mobula > Mobula hypostoma. Next base: position 113,281,373 of record NC_086104.1, read on the forward strand.
TCAGCAGGTGAGACAGCACCTGCGGAGAAATAAACAGATAAGAGTGCAGCTGAATGACATTTCATTGGAAAAGAAAATTTGAAAGTTGTATGTTTTAAGTTGCAGAGAAGAGGGCAGAGTGGAGAGAAGAAGGAATGTGTTAAATTGGGCAGTGGCCAGAAGTCTGAATGTGCTGGTGAGGGTAATGGTGCCATAGGGAAGAGGGTGGTGAAAGATGTTAACCAAAGCTGATGCACCTGAAGGAGCTGTGAACAGGAGAAAAACAAAAACAAAAGATGCTGAGCTATAAGATACAAAACAGAACACAGAACAGTACACAGTACAGATCCTTCGGCCAACATTCTCATGTCAACCCTTTAACCTCAGTCTGAAACATTGACTGTTTATTCTTCTCCATAGGTGCTGCCTGACCGGCTGAGTTCCTCCAATATCTTGTGTTTGTTGCTCTGGATTTCCAGCATCTGCTTGTGTTTATAACCTACTCTAAGATCAATCTAACTCTTCCCTCCCAAATAGCCTTCCATTTTACTTTAATGTTCAAGAAGCAAAAACCTGCAGATTCTAGAAATCTGAGATAAAATCAGAGAATCCTGGAAATAATGTGTCTGATAAATAAACTGATGTTTGAGTTTGTTGGCTTTTGGTTAGATCAGGGTATTTCTGATGTGACTGGGAAAATTGTTGAGTTCATTGGTAGATCCAGGGGACTGTAATGTTCCACATCATTGGATGAGGTGCTGTTCCTTGACCTTACATCGAGGGTAAACTGCTTTGCCAAAGGCAAGGTCAGGGTAGGATGCAGAGGGATGCAGAATTAAAGTTTAGATTGAATGGAAGTGTTCTGCAAAGTTAGCACCCATTCTGGAGCAACACACAAAGCACTGGAGGGACTCAGAAAGTCAGGCAGTATGCATGGGAGACAGGGATAGTCAAGTGACTGTCCCCTTCCACTGTTGCCACCTGACCGTTGAGTTCCTCCAGTGCTTTGCGTGTGGCTTCAGATTTCTAATGCCTGCAGTCCCTTGTGACTTCAGATCAACCGATCTGAAGAATGCGGGGGAATTTCATTGAAACCTACCGAATGTTGAAAGGACTAGATAGGGTGGACGTGGAGAGGATGTTTCCTATGGTGGGGGTATCCAGAACTAGAGGGCACTGCCTAAAAGTTTAGAACAGGTAAGGAGGAATTTTTTTAGCCAGAGAGCAGTGAGTCTGTGGAATGATATGCCACTGACTGTGGTGGAGGCCAAGTCGGTGCGTATATTTAAGGTGGAAGTTGATTGTTTCTTTATTGGTCAGGGCATCAAAGGATATGGTGAGAAGGCAAGTATATGGGGTTGAGTGGGATCTGGGATCAGCCATGATAGAAGGGCAGAGCAGACTCGATGGGCTGAATGGCCTAATTCTGCTCCTATGTCTTATGGCCTGCCTGCTTTATTCCCCAATGTAGAGGAGACCACATCATGAGTGTATTGAGTGTAGATTACTATACATTAAGTAGGAAGCAGTACCCTGTATGGGGGCGGGGGGGGGCAGGGTGGAGGGGATCACTGCTTCTCTTGGAAGGAATATTTAAAACCTATTTGATTTTTTAACTTTTCTCAGTCTGATGAAAGGTCATCAACCGGGAAAGTTAACTCAGCTTCTCCCTCCACAGATACTGTCTGACCCACTAAGTATACCCAACATTCCCTGATTTCATTCCAGGTTACCGTGGGGGTGCCACGGTTGCAGAGCTGTTAGTGCAGCTCAGTGGGCCAAAAGGGCCTGTTTCACGTTCTATATCTAATAAACAAATGAATTCCCAACATCTATGCTTTTTAACCATGATGAGATGGACTCATAATCTACCTGATTATGACCTTGCACCTTATTGCCTGCCTGCACTGCACTTTCTCTCTGACTGTGTGACTTTATTCTGCAGTTAATTATTGTTTTACCTTTTACCACCTTAGTGTACTGTCGTAATGAATTGATCTGTATGAACACTATGCAAGACGTTTTTCACTGGGCCTCTGTATATGTGACAATAAGAACCAATTTACCCATTGGGGACAAATTTTATTTATCATATCTAATTGTGACTAAGCTCCTCACACATACAAAGGTGGCAGAGGAATATCAGCTTATCTTTGGTTTTCCTTGTTGACGCTGAACAGAAGGTGAAGTCGCTGAAAGATCGCTCTACGGAGGACACAATATCTACCACACTGCACACAGTTCTCTCTCACTTGGACAACAAAGACACTTATGCCAGAATCCTGTACATTGACTTCAGTTCAGCGTTCAATACCATCATCCCGCAGAAACTAGTGGAGAAACTGTCGCTGCTTGGCCTTAGCACTGCCATGTGTCGCTGGATTCTGGATTTCTTGACAGAGAGACCACAGTCAGTCCTTGTTGACAGGAACATCTCTGACTCCATCACACTGAGCACTGGATCCCCACGAGGCTGTGTGCTTAGCCCATTGCTGTTTACACTGCTAACACATGACTGTGCAGCCAGATTCAAGGAGAACCTGATCATTAAATTTGCAGATGATACCACAGTGGTGGGGCTCATCAGCAAAAATGATGAAACAATGTACAGGGAGGAGGTCAAACACCTAGAGAGCTGGTGCAGGGATAACAACTTGATGCTTAATGTCACCAAAACCAAGGAGATGATCGTCGATTTTAGACGGTCTCAGTCTGAGCACACACCCCTCAGCATCAGCGGCTCTACAGTGGAGAGAGTGGAAAACATCAAGTTCCTTGGGGTGCAGATCTCGGACAATCTCACCTGGTCCGGGAACACCACTGGGATTGTGAAACGGGCCCAGCAGAGATTGCACTTCCTGAGGAGGCTTAAACAAACATCACTCCCCACTAACATCTTAACTACATTCTACAGAGGCGTGGTTGAGAGTGTGCTGACCTTTTGCATCACAATCTGATACTCTTTCTGCAGTGCTGTCAACAAAAAAGCCTTGCAGAGGGTGCTTAGGGGAGCAGAGAAGGTTATTGGGGTCTCCCTACCTTCTGTCCAAGACCTCTTTCAGAGTCGATGCCTCCAGAAGACACGGTACTTCATTAAAGACCCCTCACACCCTCTCCATGAACTGTTTGTTCTTCTGCCATCAGATAAACATTACAGGAGCATCAAAACTAAAACCACAAAGCTATTAAACAGCTTCCTCCCACAGGCAGTCAGGCTGCTAAATAGCTGCTCTACCTGACTCTGCTTTGGACACTTTTAACTTGCATTGGACACTTATAACTTGATTTTAACTGACACGTGGCTGTTGTGTTTTACTATTTATTGCTATGTTTATTATTTAGTGTTGCGTTTTGTTATGTTATGATTGCACTGCTCCTGGGAAACGCTGTCTCAATCTGCCCAGCAGAGCTGATGTATAGTTAGAATGACAATAAAGTTTTTTGAATCTTGAATCTTCAACAGAACAACTTCAGCAAAGCTTTGCCATTAGATACTATTTGAAGTTGGCCCAAGGTAGTAATGTGATGCTCCCTTCTCACTGCTGCCATCAGAAAGGAGGTGCAAGAGCCTCGGGTCCCACACCACCAGGTTCAGGAACAGTTCTACCATCAGGCTCCTTGATCAGCCGAGGAGCCTCAGGTCCCAGATTACCAAGTTCAGAACCAGTTATTATCCTTCAACCATCAGATTCCTGAATCAGTGTGGATAACTTCACTCGCCTCAACACTGAACTGGTTCCACAACCCATGAACTTACATTCAAGGGCTCTACAAGTCTTGTTCTCAGTATTATTTATATTTTTATTTGTGAAATTTGTCTTCTTTTGCACAATGGTTGTTTGTCAGTCTTTATGTATAGTTTTCATAAATTCTAGTGTATTTCTTTATCTTCCTATAAATGCCTGCAAGAAAATGAATCTCAAGATATGGTGACATGTATGTACTTTGATAATAAATTTACTCTGAATTTGACTTTGACATGAAGCTGATATATCTTGGAGCTTGGCTTTGAGCTCATTTCACAGTCATGGAGATATACTAAGCTCCTGAGGAGACCTACAGCTGATGCGACCTGCAGATTGGTCATCTCTGAGGCTGAAGTACTCAGGTGTTTCCAACGAGTGGACAGTTGCAAGGCTGTGGGACCCGACGGCCTCTCAGGACGGGTACTCAGAGTGTGTGCGGCACAACTGGCAGGTGTGTTTGCAGACACTCTATGTGTTAACCTCTCCTCTCCCAGTGTAGAGTGCCCTCCTGCTTCAAAACATCCACCATTGTTCCTGTACCTAAAAAGACCAAGGTAACATGCCTGCACACCTGGCGTCCTGTCGCACTCACCTCAATAATAAGCAAATGCTTTGAAAGGCTGATCAAGGATTACATCTTCAGCAGCTTGCTGCCACCCAAACTGGACCCCCTACAATTTGCCTATCGACACAACAGATGACATAATAGCCACTGTTCTACATACCATCCTTACACATCTGGAGAAGAAGGATGCTTACGTGAGAATGCTGTTCTTGGACTACAGTTGAGCATTCAACACCATAATTCCCTCCAGGCTCGACAAGAAGCTCAGAGACCTCGGCCTTGACCCTGCCTTGTGCAGCTGGATCCTGAACTTCCTGTCAGATCGCTGGCAGGTGGTAAGAGTGGGCTCCCTCACCTCTGCCCCTCTGGCCCTCAACACAGGTGCTCCTCAGGGCTGTGTCCTAAGCCCCCTCCTTTACTTCCTGTATACCCATGACTGTGTCACCACCTACAGCTCTAATCTGCTAATTAAATTTGCTGACAATACTACATTGATTGGCCTAATCTCAAATAATAATGAGGCAGCCTACACAGAAGAAGTCATCACCCTGACACAGTGATGTCAAGAAAACAAAGTCTCCCTCAATGTCACAAAATTAAAGGAGCTGGTTGTGGATTACAGGAGGAATGGAGACGGGCTAACCCCTATTGACATCAATGGATCTGGGGTTGAGAGGGTGAACAGCTTTAAGTTCCTCAGCATAAACATCACCAAAGATCTCACTTGGTCTGTACAGACCGGCTGTGTGGTGTAAAAGGCACAACACTGCATCTTTCACCTCAGACGGTTGAAGAAGTTTGGTATGGGCCCCCATATCCTAAGAACTTTCTACAGAGGCACAATTGAGAGCATACTGATTGGCTGCATCACTGCCTGGTATGGGAACTGTACTTCTCTCAATCACAGGACCCTACAGAGAGTGGTGTGGACAGCCCAGTGCATCTGTGGATGTGAACTTCCCACTATTCAAGACATTTACAGAGAGAAGTGTGTAAAAAGGGCCCAAAGGATCATTGGAGACCCGAGTCACCCCAACCACAACTGTTCCAGCTGCTACCATCCGGGAAGCGGTACCGCAGCATAAAAGCCAGGACCAACAGGCTCCAGGACAGCTTCCACAAGGCTATCAGACTGATTAATTCATGCTGACACAATTGTATTTCTATGTTATATTGACTGTCCCGTTATATATAATATTTATTATAAATTATTGTAAATTGCACATTGTGACGGAGATGTAACAAAGATTTTTACTCCTCATATATATGAAGGATGTAAGTAATAAAGTCAATTCAATTCAATGCTGCACAGAAACAGCCCTCTGGCCAATGATCAAGTACCCTTTTACACTCAACATATTCTGTCACTCACTTACAGACTTGGGGTCATTTACAGCTGACAATTACTGGACATGTCTTTTGAGATTTCCAGCATGTCAACTCGATTTCAACGTTCACGAGGTTTGGGTAGGTACTTGGTTAGGAGGGGTATGGAGGGCTATGGGCTGGGTGCAGGTCGATGGAACTAGGCAGTTTAAATGGTACAGCATGGACTGGATGGGCTGAAGGGCCTGTTTCCGTGCTGTAGTGTTCTCTGACAATTTGGGAGGAACTGGGACTATCTGAGGTGTTGGAGGGGGAGCCCACTCAGGAGAACATGCAGACTCCACACAGGCTGCAACTGAAGTCAGGACTAAACCTAAATACCAAATTCCAAAAGGGTTAGAGAGCATGAGTATATGTACACCGTTCGGTGAGAGCAGGTTGGGGATGTGGTCATACAGGATTTCAATGGTCCCATTTAATATCAGAGACTATATACTCCGCAGTACACAACCTGAAATCCTTACTCTTCACAGACATCCACAAAACAGAAAGAAAGCTCAAAGAATAAGTGGCAGAGAAAACATAGAATCATGTGTAATGGACTTGGCCCAAAATATCGACTATTTATGGTCTTTCTGTAGCAGCAGTGTTTGGGCTATGGCTAGAGATAACGGGGGCTTTGAAATGTGCGCCATCCAGTGAAGGGAGTGTTTTTTTTGTTGTGTGCCTGAGAGCGAGGTGACCTGGGTCTTTTGTTCGGCAGAAGATGGGGAGAGAAGATGCCAGAATGGAGAGGTCGTAAACACCAGAAAGGAGTGAACTTGGAGTGGGGCCGGGAGTCGATGAAGCCTGGGGAAATTGATGGAGGACCAACAGTAGGGAAACTGTGAGCTCCAACGTGCACATTAGTTTCTTTCATTAAAATGGGCCCTTTTCTTTTTGTTTTTCTTTACTAATACTTTAGTCAAATTAAGAATTATGAAGTTAAATTGTTTAATTGCATATGGTGTCCTGTCTGTTATTTTGTGGTACTGATTTGTAACGGGGGAACAGATCACACAGCATCCACACAAACAAGAGGTTTTGCACCTCAGATTTCACACGTTGGGCTGTCTTCTCTAGACTAATGCTGACGGCCGAACCTCATGGTTACACGAGCAACAGCAAAGCCCCAAAGAAACTATGATCTCAAAAACCACTGTTCACCCAACAGGTGACATCCCACAGGCTCTCTCTCTGTCACTAATGAGGGAGAGGGAGGTATCCCTGTGAGAGTGGAGGCCAACAACTCACTGTTTCAATGTTACAAGTCTGCAGCGTCGGTTCAGTTTCCCCGGCTCGAGAATCAGCAAGAATCTCTCTCTGGAGTGATCTCTCTCTCCCTCTCTCTCCAGAGAGAGAAAGAGAGAGAGGGAGAGAGAGAGAGCGATCACTCCAGTGCAGAGTCGTCTGACAGCCCCATCCTCTGTCTCTCTGTTCTGATCTCCTGTGATCCTTCAGTGGGCAACACCAGCGAGGAATTGGGACGTTATACAAAATGAGGCACAAGGTCTGATGATGTTTTCTGCAGCGTAAGCTCGGCTACATCGAGAGTAGCCTACTCTGTCCTGGGCGCAAGATGAGAGGAGAGGGTTTATGATCAAGAACAGCCATAGGATGAAGGTGACTGCCAAAAGGAACATGAAGTCGCACTTTTGACACTGGTTGCAAGGGAGATGGAGACAGTACTTCCCTACAGTTTGACTCCATTCTCTTTGCCTTGGGAAAGTAGCCAACATAATCAAAGACCCCAAGAGATCGTTCTCTCCTTCTCCCCCACCATCAGGCAGAAAACACAAGAGATTCTGCAGGTACTGGAAAATCCAGAGAAACACACACAAGATGCTGGAACTACTCAGTAGATCAGACAGCATCTAGGGAAATGAATAAATAGTCGATGTTTTGGGCTGAGACCCTTCTTCAAGACATCAGATCCTTCATTCATTTCCATTGATGCTGCCTGAGCTGCTGAATTCAAAGTTCAAGTATCCAACAGTATGGCCAAACAACCACTGTGCAAAAGACAACGAATTATGCAAATACAAAAACAAAGAAATAATGATAATAAATAAATCAGCCAGTTGTTTGTTGTGTCTCCTCTCTTGCAGTGAAATGGGGATACCTCTTTTTCCCTTATTAGTGGGAGAGAGAGCCTGTGGCATGTCCAGGTGAACAAGTAGTCTTTGGGGTACTGCAAGTCTGTGTCTTTTTTTTCGCTGCATGCTTGAGTGCTTGGTGGGGGGCACCGATGCTTTTTTTTTGCTGGTGGGGAGAGGGGATCGCTGCTTTGCTGCTACTTATGCGTGGGAGGGGGAGCTGGTGGGGGGAAGCTTTGGGGTTCTAATATTTAACTGTCATTCATTCTTTGGGGCACTCCTCTGTTTTCGTGGATGTTTGCAAAGAAAAGGAATTTCAGGATGTATATTGCACACATTTCTCTGACAATTAAATGTACCTCTGAACCTATATATCGAGAACATGAGATGAAGAATTCTAGAAAGTGAGTCCATAGGGTATGGGAACAGTTCAATGATGGGGTGAGAGAAGTTAGCCCCTTTGGTTCAAGAACCTGATGGTTGAGGGGTGATACCTGTTCCTGAACCTGGAGTTACTTAAGTATTTTTGTGTGTTTGCTCAGAAAACACAAAAGCTTGAGGATATATACCATCAGGTTCAAAGACATCTTCTATCCAATTGTTAAAAAGACTCTTGGACAGGACCTCCTTTATGGTCGACAAACTCTCAGTCTCCCAGTGTACTGAGAGACTGAGTCATGACACTTTTACCTCATTTATCCACCTGCACAGAACTCAGTAGCTCTGTACTCTCTGTAGCTGCAACACCATATAGTCTGCATTCTGTTACTGTTTTCCCTTTTGTTCTGCATTGATGAAGCTGCATACAGAGAGAGGTGGCATGCAAATCTCAACTAGTATCTCAGTACATGCGCCAATGATAAAACCAGTAATTATCAGGATGCTGGCAATCTTCTGTGAAGACTGAAACAAAGTATTAGTTTAAAGTCTCTGATTATCTTTATTTGTCCTCACGGAATTATTATCTTTTACTTTCTATTTTTTGCCAATATTCTTAGTTACCACTAATCCCAACAATTGGGGTTCATTACTCCAATTTATCGACTTCAGCTTTGTCCTTTGGCCACAGATGAATCGTCCTCATAATCATCAATCTTTCGTAACCGAATATATCTTTGTTGAGAATAATCACTAAATGTCTCCTTTATTTATTACCTTTCAATCTGTTTTCGCAGTGTACTTTAACCAGCTTTAATCTCATACAATTTAATTCCGAGACCCTTCGTCAGGACTAACTGAAGAAAGAGCTAGTAAGAGATTTAAAAGTGGGAGGGGGAGGGGGAGATCCAAAATGATAAGAGAAGACAGGACGGGGAGGGATGGAGCCAAGAGCTGGACAGGTGATTGGCAAAAGGAGTATGAGAGGATCATGGGACAGGAGGCCCAGAGAGAAGGAAAAGGGGGAGGGAGGGGAAAGCTTGTTCCCATTCCAACCTTACTCCTTCGGAACGCTCTGCTCTCCGCTCCCTCCGCACTAATCCTAACCTTACTATTAAACCCGCCGATAAGGGGGTTGCTGTTGCAGTCTGGCGCACTGACCTCTACCTTGCCGAGGCACAGCGCCAACTCTTATTTATCCCTCGATCGTGACCCCACCAAGGAGCACCAGACCATTGTCTCCTACACCATCACCGACTTTATCCGCTCAGGGGATCTCCCATCCACTGCTACCAACCTTATAGTTCCCACACCCCGCACTTCCCGTTTCTACCTCCAACTCAAGATCCACAAACCTGCCTGTCCTGGCAGACTTATTGTCTCAGCTTGCTCCTGCCCCACCGAACTCGTTTCTGCATACCTTGACATGGCTTTATCCCCCCTTGTTCAATCCCTTCCTACCTATGTTCGTGACACTTCTCGTGCTCTTAAACTTTTTGATGATTTTAAGTTCCCTGGCCCCCACCACTTTATCTTCACCATGGATGTCCAGTCCCTATATACTTCCATCCCCCATCAGGAAGGTCTCAAAGCTCTACGCTTCTTTTTGGATTCCAGACCTAATCAGTTCCCCTCTACCACCACTCTGGTCCGTCTAGCGGAATTAGTCCTTACTCTCAATAACTTCTCCTTTGGCTCCTCCCACTTCTTCCAAACTAAAGGTGTAGCTATGGGCACCCGCATGGGTCCGAGCTATGCTGCCTTTTTGTTGGCTTTGTGGAACAATCTATGTTCTAAACCTATTCTGGTATCTGTCCCCCACTTTTCCTTCGCTACATCGACGCCTGCATTGGCGCTGCTTCCTGCCGGCATGCTGAGCTCGTTGACTTTATTAACTTTCCTCAACTTTCACCCTGCCCTCAAGTTTACCTCGTCCATTTCTGACACCTCCCTCCCCTTTCTAGATCTTTCTGTCTCTATCTCTGGAGACAGCTTATCTACTGATGTCTACTATAAGCCTACTGACTCTCACAGCTATCTGGACTATTCCTCTTCTCACCCTGTCTCTTGCAAAAATGCCATCCCCTTCTCGCAATTCCTCCGTTTCCGCCGCATCTGCTCTCAGGATGAGGCTTTTCATTCCAGGATGAGGGAGATGTCCTCCTTTTTTAAAGAAAGGAGCTTACCTTCCTCCACATCAACTCAAACGCATCTCCCCCATTTCATGCACATCTGCTCTCACTCCATCCTCCCGCCACCCCACTAGGAGTAGGGTTCCCCTGGTCCTCACCTACCATCCCACCAGCCTCCGGGTCCAACATACTATTCTCCGTAACTTCCGCCACCTCCAACGGGATCCCACCATTAAGCACATCTTTCCCTCCCCCGCACTCTCTCTGCTTTCCGCAAGGATCGCTCCCTACACGACTCCCTTGTCCATTCGTCCCCCCCATCCCTCCCCACTGATCTCCCTCCTGGTACTTATCCTTGTAAGCGGAACAAGTGCTGCACATACCCTTGCACTTCCTCCCTTACCACCATTCAGGGCCCCAGACAGTCCTTCCAGGTGAGGCAACACTTTACCTGTGAGTCGGCTGGGGTGATATACTGCGTCCGGTGCTCCCGATGTGCCTTCTATATAGAGGCGAGACCTGACGCAGACTGGGAGATCGTTTTGCTGAACACTACGCTCTGTCCGCCAGAGAAAGCAGGATCTCCCAGTAGCCACACATTTTAATTCCACGTCCCATTCCCATTCTGACATGTCTATCCACGGCCTCCCCTACTGTAAAGATGAAGCCACACTCAGGTTGGAGGAACAACACCTTATATTCCGTATGGGTAGCCTCCAACCTGATGGCATGAACATTGACTTCTCAAACTTCCACTAATGCCCCACCTCCCCCTCGTACCCCATCCGTTATTTATATACACACATCCTTTTTCTCCCTCTGTCCCTCTGACTATACCCTCTGGTTCTGGTTCTGGTTCTGGTTCTGGTTCTGGTTCTGGTCCCCCCCTCCCCCTTTTCTTTCTCCCTGGGCCTCCTGTCCCATGATCCTCTCACACTCCTTTTGCCTATCACCTGTCCAGCTCTTGGCTCCATCCCTCCCCGTCCTGTCTTCTCCTATCATTTTGGATCTCCCTCTCCCCCTCCCACTTTCAAATCTCTTACTAGCTCTTCTTTCAGTTAGTCCTGACGAAGGGTCTCGGCCTGAAACGTCGACTGTACCTGTTCCTAGAGATGCTGCCTGGGCAACTTTGATGTGTGTTGCTTGCTTGGACTGACACGAGTATCCCCACCTTAACTTCCGGTATCGTGATGCCTTTTTCAAAGATGGCGACGCCACACGAGTCTCAATATTAACCGGAACTGCATCGTGAGTCACGTATAATCTTTTCCCATCAGCGCGCTTTGGTCCTCATTGTGAGTTCCGGAGGTTAACACAGATGTCCGCCGCCATTTTGAACCAGTCGGTGACCGAAGGCCGCGGGACCGAAGGTGATGCTCGTGAATACAGAGCTGAACTTTGCTTAATTTTGTGTCTAGTTTGGGGCCTTGAAATGTTGAGAAATATTCCTGCATCAGTGTTACGAGGAATGTAGAGATTCTCGCTCTCGACCACGCCGGGAGCGCATGTGACACTAGTAAAGCAGCCGTGGAGTTCGGGCTGGGAGTGTTAGGGAGTCACAAAGGTTGGAAAAAGGGAGAGATGCAAGTTGCTTAAAGTGTTTCGGCTTGTTTCTCCTCAAAAGGCGTCCAGTGCTCACATTATACTCTATAAGTTAAGCTACATACACGCAAACTGCTGGAGGAACTCAGCAGGCCAGGCAGCATTTATGGAGAAAAAGCACATTCGATGTTTCGGGCCAAAACCCTTCGGCAGGACTGGAGAAAAAATGCTGAGGAGTAGATTTGAAAGGGGGGAGGGGAGAGAGAAACACAAGGCGACAGGTGAAGCTTGGAGGGGGAGGGATGAAGTAAAGAGCCGGGAAGTTAATTGGTGAAAGAGATGCAGGGCTGGAGAAGGGGGAGTCTAATAGAGAACAGAAAGCCATTGAAGAAAGCAATGGGGGGAGGAGCACCAGAGGGGGTGATGAGTGGGCAAAGAGATAAGATGAGAGAGGGAAAAGAGGATGGGGGATGGCGAAGGAATGGGGGGGGGGTGGTGTCATTACCAGAAAATGGAATATGAGGTGTTGTTCCTCCAACCTGAGTGTGGCCTCATTTCTACAGTGGAGACTGATATGTCAGAATGGGAAATGGAATTAAAATGGGTGGCCACTGGGAGATCCTGCTTTTTCTGAAAGGTACTTGGTGAAGTGGTCTCGCAATCAACGTTGGGTCTCACCGATATACAGGAGGCCACACCGGGAGCAGTGAACACAGTATATGACCCCAACAGACTCATGTGAAGTGTCACCTCAGCTGGAAGGACTATTTCAAGCCCTGAATGAGGGAGGAGGTATAGGGTCAGGTGTGGCACTTGTTCCGCTTTCAAGGATAAGTGCTAGGAGGGAGATCAGTGGGGAGGGATGAATGGACAAGGGAGTTGCGTAGGGTGTGGTCCCTGCAGAAGTAGAAAGTTGGGGGAAGGAAAGATGTGCTTGGTGGTGTGATCCCTTTGGAGATGGCGGAAGTTTTGGAGAATTATGTGCTGGACGTGGAGGTTGGTAGGGTAATAGGTGAGGACAAGAGGAACCCTATCCCTGGTATGGTGGTGACAGAATGGGGTGAGAGCAGACATGAGTGAAATGGAAGAGATATGGTTGAGAGCAGTGTTGACAGTGGAGGAAGGGAAGCCCTTTGAAGAAGGAGGACATCTCCTTTGTTCTGGAATGAAAAGCCCCTACATCTGCTCCCTCACTACTATTCAGGTCCCAAACAGTCCTTCCAGGCGAGGCATCTCTTCACCTGGGAGTCTTTTAGGTCTATATACTGTATCTGGTGCTCCTGGTGTGGCCTCCTGTATATCGGTGAGACCTGACGTAGATTGGGAGACCGTTTCACCGAGCACCTATGATGCTTCATCTACCAGAAGAAACAGAATCTCCCAGTGGCCACCCATTTTAATTGTAGTTCACATTCCCATTCTCTTATGTCAATCCAAGGGTTCTTCTACTGTCACAATGAGGCCACACTTAGGTTGGAGAAATAACAACTGGGTAGCCTCCAACCTGATGGCATGAACATTGATTTCTGGAACCTCCTTTAATGGTCCCCCCACCCCACTCCATCCCCTTTTCCATCTCTCACCTTACCTCCTTGCCTGCCCATTGCCTCCCACCTGGTGCTCCTCCCCCTTTTCTTTTTCCCACGGCGTTCTGTCCTCTCCTATTAGATTCCCCCTTCTCCAGCCCTGTATCTCTTTCACCAATCAATTTCCCAGCTCTTTACTTCACCCCTCCCCCTCCCAGTCTCACTTATCATCTTGTGTTTCCTCCTCCTTTCTCATCCTCCCCCCCATCTTTTAACTCTGACACCTCATCTTTTTTTCTGCAGTCCTGCTGGAGGGTTTTAGCCCAAAACATCGACTGTACTTTTTCCATACATGCTGCCTGGCCTGCTGAGTTCCTCCAGCATTTTGTGTGTGTTGCTTGGATTTCCAGCATCTGCAGAGTTTCTCTTGTTTATGATTGGACTTCTCTATAAGTTAAGATTTTTTCTGATTATACCAATTATAAATAAAGCCTGTAATCTCACTAGGGTCAGATTATTACAAGCCACACAGTCAGTATTCAGGTTAAGGTTTTTCCAGACTGTAACAAGAAATCTCTATTTTGAGGTTAAGACTAGATCAAAAAAAGGAATCGAAAAACTTGGTACCATCTTCTCCCTTTGTGAGCCTACCATATCTCCATGCTGTTGCCCCATTGCTGAATGGACGGGGCTTGCTCAGTCTCCCTTTGTGGATCTCAGTCCTTCTGCTTCTCCTTCTCAGACGGCCCTTCAGCATCGAGGTTGACTTGTTATTACACTGATTTTTTCTTTCTTTGTGAGATCTAAGGTGGCTGTTGAGGCCAGTGCGGGAATGCAGGCTTACCATAGGTTGTGTGGCAGGGGGTGGGCAGCTAGGTAGTTTATGTGAGGTGGTGTGCTCCTTCTGCTATGTATTTCAAGGTTTCTGAGTGGTCCTGATTCAAGGGCTTGCGCTCTTAAACACTATCAAATTTCTTCTCCATTTTGATCAGTCATGGGCTGGAGATTCCCAACAGCCTGGAGATGCTGAAGTTTTATTAAGACATTGGTAAAGCCTAATTTGGAGTATCATTTGCAGTTTTGGTCACCTACCTATAGGGAAGATGTAAGTAAGGTTGCAAGAGTACAGAGAAAATTTACAAGGATATTGCTAGGACTTGAGGACTTGAGTTGTAAGACTATAAGACACAGAAGCAGAATTAGGCCATTTGGACCATTGAGTTTATTCAGCCATTTCATCACAGCTGATCGATTTTCCCTCTCAGCCCAATCTCCTGCCTTCTCCCCATTTCCCTCCATGCCTTGATAAATCAAGAATCTATCAACCTCCTTAAATATACCCAATCTCTTGGCTTCCACAGCCGCCTGTGGCAACAAATCGCCACTCTCTGTCTGAAGAAATTCTGCCTCATCTCTGTTCTAAAAGGTGCCCCTCTATTCCAAGGCTGTGTCCTCTGGTCTTTCTTTTTTTCTTTTTCAATCTTTTTATTAAATTTCAAAATTGATAAACATAACTATAATAGTAAAGATACAAAGAGATCAGGATTACATTAATAACGGTTAACATGTACAAGCACAGATTCCAAGTGTCAAATATAGTTTAGCCTCCCAATCTTAGAGCAACTAACTATGAAAAAGATATTTTATAAAGAGGGAAAAAAAATCCTGAATTAAGGAAAACTAAACTAAAAAAAAGAATGGGCTGTCATATTACAAAGGCTGAAATTATTATTTGTTGTTAACTCTGCTCCTCTATACATTAACAAGAAATGATTACAAAAGATTCAGAAGTGGTCAATTTACATCATATGCAAGTATTGAATAAATGGCCTCCAAGTCTCTTCAAATTTAACTGAACCACTGTACCACTCCTAATTTTTTCGAAGTTTTGGCATGCTATCGTTTGGAAAAACCATTGAAATGTAGTAGGGGGTTTGGAATCTTTCCATTTAAGTAAAATGGATCTTCTAGCTATTAATGTAACAAATGCAATTAGACGACAAGCTGACAAGGATAAATGACTAAAGTCTATCACTGGTAGTCCAAAAATTGCAGTAGTAGGATGTGGTTGTAAATCAATATGCAGAACTACTGAGATAATATCAAAAATATCTTTCCAGTATTTTTTTTAGAAGAGGACAAGACTAGAACATCTGTGTCATGGAAGCCACCTCGGAATTACATCTATCGCAAACAGGATTTATATGGCAGTAAAAACGAGCTAACTTATCCTTGGACATGTGAGCCCGATGAACCACCTTAAATTGTATCAAAGCATGTCTGGCACACATTGAAGAGGTATTAACTAGTTGAAGAATTTTCTCCCATTTCTCTGTAGGTAAAGGTACCTGAAGTTCTCCCACTCATTCTTAATTTTATCGGAAGTACCTAAGCGTATTTTCATAATTAAATCATAAATAAAAGATATTAAACTCTTCTGATAGGGACTTAAACTTAAGATTTTTTCCATAACTTCAATTTGATGTGATATGGGAAAGTAAAATAACATTCAGAAAATTTCTAATCTGTAAATATCTGAAAAAGTGAGACCTAGGCAAGTTATATTTATTAGACATCTGTTCAAAAGACATAAAACAATCATCCATAAATAAGTCATGAAAACACGTTATTCCGTTTGTTTTCCATAAAAGAAAAGCTTAATCAATTCTAGATGGTTGCAAGAAAAAATTAGATATATAACAGAGCTTGACAGGATAAATGTATTCAGTCCAAAATATTTACGAAATTGAAACCATATTTGTTTTGTATGTTTAATTATTGGATTTATCATTTGTTTATTCAATTTAGTAAGTGCAAAGGGAAGCGCAGCCCCTAGAATAGAAGCCAATGGAAACCCCTGTACAGTCTCATGCTCCAGGTTCATCCATCGTGGACACTGAGTTTCATCCAACTCTTGTGTCCAAAACTTTAAATATTGAATATTAATTGCCTAATAATAAAACCTAAGATTCGGCAAAGCCAAGCCACCTTCCTTTTTTGATTTCTGTAAATATTTTTTACCTAACCTAGGATTTCTATTCCGCCATATATATGAATAAATTTTAGAATCAATAATATCAAAAAAAATTTAGGGATAAAAATTGATACCGCCTGAAATAGATACAGAAATTTAGATAAGATAATCATCTTAATAGCATTAATTTGACCAATCAAGGATATGGACAATAGGGACCATTTAGTAAACAATTGTTTAACATGATCAATTAAGGGTAAAAAAAATTAACTTTGAATAAATCCTTGTGCTTCTTAGTAATTTTAACACCCAAATAAATAAAATAATCAGTAACCAATCTAAGTGGTGACTGTCTATAAATTGAGACTTGCATATTTAATAGAAAAAGCACACTCTTACTAAGATTCAATTTATAACCAGAAAAACTGCTAAACTGAGCAAGTAGTGTTATTATTGCAGGAATGGATTTCTCTGGATTAGAAATATATAGTAACAAGTCATCTGCATGTAGTGATACTTTATGCGTCCCATTCCCACGAGTAATGCCAAATATATTGGGTGAATCACAAATAGCGATTGCCAAGGGCTCCAGGGCAATATCAAATAGTAAGGGGCTCAAAGGACAGCCCTGCCTAGTACCTCGGAAAAGCCTAAAGAAAGGGGATCTCTGATTATTAGTGAATACAGAAGCCAAAGGTGTATGATATATCAATTGGATCCAAGATATAAATTTTGGGCTAGAATTAAATTTTTCAAGTGTATTAAATAAATATTCCCATTCAAGTCTATCAAACGCCTTCCCGGTGTCGAGCGAGATAACACATTCTGGAGTCTTAGATAAAGTAGTGTATACAATATTCATTAACCTCCTAACATTAAAATGGGAATAACGATTCTTAATAAATCCTGTCTGATCCTCGGAGAAAATTTGTGGCAATACCTTCTCCAATCTAATTGCTAATATTTTAGAAAGGATTTTAGAATCCACATTCAACAAAGATATAGGTCTATATGATGCACATTCAGTAAGATCTTTTTTTTAAGGAACTAAAGAAATGGATGCTTCATAAAAGGATTGTGGTAATTTACCTACAAATAAAGCATCTTTAAAAATTTTACATAACCAGGGAGAAAGTAAATCTGCAAAAGATTAAAAAAATTCAGCTGTATACCCATCCGGACCAGGTGCTTTACCAGAATTTATCGAATAAATTGCTTTCTTTATTTCCGCTTCAGTAATGGGTGCGTCTAGTGCTAAACATTCATCAACTGATACTTTCGGAATATTCAATTTCCTTGAAAATTAATGCATTATGGTAAAATCATCAGGAGATTCTGATTGGTATAAATTGGTAAAAAATTCTTGAAAAGATTTGTTAATTTCATCATGGTCAACTGTCAAAATACCATCCCGTTTACGAACCCTATTAATCTGACGTTTCGCCAAAGCAGCTTTCAATTGGTTAGCCAATAATTTACCCAATTTGTCACCACGTATATAAAATTGCCTCTTAGTTTTAAGTAATTGATTTTCAATTGGGGTTGTTAATAACAAACTATGTTGCATCTGAAGCTCAACTCTCTCCAACAGCTTGTTGTTGAGCCTACTAGGGGATCGGCTGTACTGGATTGGGTATTGTGTAATGAACCGGAGGTGATTGGAGAGATTGAGGTGAAAGAACCCTTGGAGGCAGTGATCATAACATGATTGAGTTCACTGTGAAATTAGAAAAAGAGAAGCCGAAATCTGATGTGTCAGTGTTTCAGTGGAGTAAAGGAAATTACAGTGGCATGAGAGAGGAACTGGCCAAAATTGACTGGAAAGAGACACTGGCGGCAGAGCAGCAGTGGCTGGAGTTTATGCGAGAAATGAGGAATGTGCAAGACAGGTATATTCCAAAAAAGAAGAAATTTTCGAGTGGAAAAAGGATGCAACCGTGGTTGACAAGAGAAGTCAAAGCCAAAGTTAAAGCTAAGGAGAGGGCATACAAGGAAGCAAAAATTAGTGGGAAGAAAGAGGATTGGGAAGTCTTTAAAACCTTACAAAAGGAAACCAAGAAGGTCATTAAGAGAGAAAAGATTAACTATGAAAGGAAACTAGCAAATAATATCAAAGAAGATACTAAAAGCTTTTTCAAGTATATAAAGAGTAAAAGACAGGTGAGAGTAGATATAGGACCGATAGAAAATGATACTGGAGAAATTGTAATGGGAGATGAGGAGATGGCAGAGGAACTGAACAAGTATTTTGCATCAGTCTTCACTGAGGAAGACAGCAGGATACCGGACACTCAAGGGTGGCAGGAAAGAGAAGTGTGTGCAGTCACAATTACGACAGAGAAAGTACTCAGGAAGCTGAATAGTCTAAAGGTCGATAAATCTCCTGGACCAGGTGGAATGCACCCTCGTGTTCTGAAGGAAGTAACTGTGGAGATTGCGGAGGCATTAGCGATGATCTTTCAAAAGTCGATAGATTCTGGCATGGTTCCGGAAGACTGGAAGATTGCAAATGTCACTCCGCTATTTAAGAAGGGGGCAAGGAAGCAAAAAGGAAATTATAGACCTGTTAGCTTGACATCGGTGGTTGGGAAGTTGTTGGAGTCGATTGTCAAGGATGAGGTTACAGAGTACCTGGTGGTATATGACAAGATAGGCAGAACTCAGCATGGATTCCTGAAAGGAAAATCCTGCCTGACAAACCTATTACAATTTTTTGAGGAAATTACCAGTAGGCTAGACAAGGGAGATGCAGTGGATGTTGTATATTTGGATTTTCAGAAGGCGTTTGACAAGGTGCCACACATGAGGCTACTTAACAAGATAAGAGCCCATGGAATTACGGGAAAGTTACATACGTGGATAGAGTGTTGGCTGATTGGCAGGAAACAGAGAGTGGGAATAAAGGGATCCTATTCTGGTTGGCTGCCGGTTACCAGTGGTGTTCCGGATCAGTGTTGGGGCCGCCTCTTTTTACATTGTACATCAACGATCTGGATTATGGAATAGATGGCTTTGTGGCTAAGTTTGCTGACGATACGAAGATAGGTGGAGGGGCCGGTAGTGCTGAGGAAACGGAGAGTCTACAGAGAGACTTGGATAGATTGGAAGAATGGGCAGAGAAGTGGCAAATGAAGTACAATGTTGGAAAGTGTATGGTTATGCACTTCGGCAGAAAAAATAAACGGGCAGACTATTATTTAAATGGGGAAAGAATTCAAAGTTCTGAGATGCAACGGGACTTGGGAGTCCTGGTACAGGATTCCCTTAAAGTTAATGTCCAGGTTGAGTCAGTAGTGAAGAAGGCGAATGCAATGTTGGCATTCATTTCTAGAGGAATAGAGTGTAGGAGCAGGGATGTGATGTTGAGGCTCTATAAGGTGCTGGTGAGACCTCAGTTGGAGTACTGTGGGCAGTTTTGGTCTCCTTATTTAAGAAAGGATGTGCTGACGTTGGAGAGGGTACAGAGAAGATTCACGAGAATGATTCCGGGAATGAGAGGGTTAACATATGAGGAACGTTTGTCCGCTCTTGAACTGTATTCCTTGGAGTTTAGAAGAATGAGAGGAGACCTCATAGAAACATTTCGAATGTTAAAAGGCATGGACAGAGTGGATGTGGCAAAGTTGTTTCCCATGATGGGGGAGTCTAGTACGAGAGGGCATGACTTCAGGATTGAAGGGCGCCCTTTCAGAACAGAAATGCGAAAAAATTTTTTTAGTCAGAGGGTGGTGAATCTATGGAATTTGTTGCCACGGGCAGCAGTGGAGGCCAAGTCATTGGGTGTATTTAAGGTAGAGATTGATAGGTATCTGAGTAGCCAGGGCATCAAAGGTTATGGTGAGAAGGCAGGGCAGTGGGACTAAATAGGATAAAATGGATCAGCTCATGATAAAATGGCGGAGCAGACTCGATGGGCCGAATGGCCTACTTCTGCTCCTTTGTCTTATGGTCTTTATAAAGCTCCAAATTGGGAGCAGTAGAATATTTTCTATCAATTTCTTTTATCTTACCAACCAAAGTACATATTTCATTATTAATTTGTTTTTTCAATCCAGCAGAGTATGAAATAATTTTCCTGTGGATATATACTTTAACGGTATCCCATAATATCCAGCTGGAAATTTCTTCCGTTGAGTTAGTTGAAAAGAAAAAAGCAATCTGTTCTTTAATGAAATTAACACAGTTTAAATCCTGAAGCAAAATAGAATTGAATCGCCTTTGTTTAGTCTTAAAGGTACTATCAGTAAATTTTCATTGATAATTTCAAAGATGCATGATCGGAAATGGCAATTGCTTCATATTCACAGGCAGTGACAAACAAAACTAATTGAGAATCAGTAAAGAAGTAATCGATTCTGGAGTAATTATGATATACATGAGAGAAGAAAGAGAACTCTTTTTCATTAGGATATAAAAACCTCCAAACTTATAAAATTACAGAGTCAACTAAAAAGGAATTAATGAAAATAGCAGATTTGTTTGGAAGTACCTGATTGGGTGCAGACCTATCAATCATAGGATTCAGACAACAATTAAAATCTCTGCCCATTATTAACATATATTTATTTAAATTAGGAAGAGATATAATTAAGTGCTTAAAGAATTCAGGATAGTCAGTATTTGGTGCATAAATATTAACTAAAGCTACTTCATGGTTACAAAGTAAACCAGCGATTAATAGAAATCTACCATATGGGTCTGAAATTGTATCATAGTGAACAAATGAAATCGAGGAGTCTATAAAAATAGAAACACTTTTCACCTCAGCCAATGAGTTAGAGTGGAACTGTTGTTCCTTCTAAAACCTAAAAAGGCACTGATTATCTTCCTTCCTCACATGAGTCTCCTGCGCAAAGATAATCTTGAGCATTCAGTCTATGAAAGACTTTAAAAATCTTCTTCCATTTAATTGGATGATTCAAACCGTTCATATACCATGAAACAAAATTAATAATGTTATCCATTTTCCTTAAATAAACCATGTATGTAAAGGGTTAACCATATTGCATAGGAAACTCACGAATCAGAAAGAGGGAAAAAAGTTTAAAGAGGAACTGGAAGTTACGACAATATAGACATTTTTGTAGTTTCAATTCAGCCCAAAAGAAAAATACTAATCTAAAAGTAGCCCCACCCCCCCCACCCACAAAGACCGAAAACCTGGCCAATAGACAGCCAGAGAACTAGCTAAGAACCTCCCTGCTCCCGTCTCTCTTGAGGGCAAGTCTCCAAATTTTAAAAAGAAAAAAGAAAACCACCCATGGTCAAAACATTATGAAAGGAATGTCAAACACAAGTTAGAGAAAAAACAGTCATTTGCAGACTATTTTAAAAGACAAGGTCTTAAAAAATGACACAATGCAATCTTAATAATATTTCAAGAAAAAGGAAATAATCACCAAATCATTCTTAATAATTTTCAAAAGCATACAATTTTAAAAAGTTAAAATGTCCAAATCTGTAAGCTGGTTATTAACTAATAAACCAGATATACACAGACATAAAGGAACCGTAAATTTAAGACGTCCAAACCCAAGCGCTGATCTTCAAAAAATTAGGCATCTGCTCTCAAACTTAGACCTTCAAGAAATTTGTGTGCTTCATCCATGGTTTTAAACCATTTAAATGATTTATCAGGCAGAACAACCCTTAGGTGAGCAGGATATAACAAAGCCGGTCCGAGATTCCTCTGATATAATTCCGACATCACCGTTTTAAAACGCAATCTTTCTTGCATAACCTCAGGACAATAATCTTCAACCAATGAAATTTAAGATTTTGATGCTGAATAATTCCTTTCTGACGATCAACCCGAATTAGTTGCTCCTTAGTTTTCACATAGTGAAATCAAAGAATTACATGGTGCAGTTTTAACTCTTTGGGCGGTTTTGGTCTCTGCGCCCTATGCGCGCGTTCAAGCACAGGAAGAGAAGAAAAAACCTCTGAGCCAAAGACCTCCATTAAGAATTGAGAAAAAAATTTAGTAAGATCCCCGCTCTCGATGTCTTCACTGAGTCTTATTTGCAAATTCTGTCTTCGACTCTCCAAATCAATAATCTTTCCTTTATACTGCTCCAGTGTATGAGTGGTCGAAGTTAATTTCTTTTCCAAAGAATTCAGTCTGTGATCTCTCTGTTTTCCAGCTTCAGTAAGCTCTGAAATTTGCGCTGCTGTTTTTCGTTCTTCTTTTCAAGTGCTGCCAATCTACCTTCGCTCTCCTTTAACCATACTTCCAAGGTAGTAAATCTTTTATCAAACGTTTCATCCAATAAATTCGAGATAGCCTCTAAAGTAAGTTGAGACTTTTTAGGCTGTTCAAAGACATCTTTCCATTTCCATTACCAGATTCCTTGCCTTCGGCTAATGCCTTTCTTCCTCTTTAAGCCATTTCCGTTGATTAAAATTCAGAGTTCAAACACGTAAAAGTATTATAAACACTGATAAAGATAGTAAATGGGTGGTAAGTAAATTTACAATGAACGGAGCAAAGCCCAAATGCGACCTACTCCATTTAGTGCCCCCAAGAGAGTCCCTCTGGCCCTAAACTGCCCCAGGAAACATCCTCTTCATATCCACTCTATTAAGCCTTTCAGCATTCAATGTGTTTCAATGAGGTTACCCCTCATTCTTCTAAATTCCAGTGAGTACAAGCCCAGAGCCATCAAGTATCTTCATTTCACAAGCCTTTCAAACTTCGAATAATTTTCGTGAACCTCCTTTCAATCTCAGCACATCCTAAGGAGCCCAAAGCTGTTCACTGTATTCCACGTGAGGCCTCACCAGTGCCTCATAAAGCCTCAACATTACATGACTGCTTTTATATTCTAGTCCTCTTGAAATGAATGCTAACATTGCATTTGCTTTCCTCACCACCAACTCAACCTGCAAATTAACCTTCGTGGAATCCTACATGAGGACCCCCAAGTTCCTTTGCACCTCAAGTTTCTGAATTTTTTCTTCATTTAGAAAATAGATTACCCTTTTATTTCTTCTATCAAAGTGTATCACCATACACCCACCACTATAATCCAACTCAGGGAAATGTGGCAAATGTTCAGGGGATACATTCCAATGAGACAGGGAAAGGATGGTAGGGTACAGGAACTGTGGTGTACAAAGGCTGTTGTAAATCTAGTCAAGAAGAAAAGAAGAGCTTAGGAAAGGTTCAAAAAACTAGGTAATGATAGAGATCTAGAAGATTATAAGGCTAGCAGGAAGGAGCTTAAGAATGAAATCAGGAGAGCCAGAAGGGGCCATGAGAAGGCCTTGGAGGACAGGATTAAGGAAAACCCCAAGGCATTCTACAAGTACGTGAAGAGCAAAAGGATAAGACATGAGAGAATAGGACCAATCAATGTGGCAGTGGAAAAGTGTGTATGGAACCAGAGGAGATAGCAGAGATTTTTAATGAATACTTTGCTTCAGTATTCACTACAGAAAAGGATCTTGGCGATTGTAGGGATGACTTACAGTGGACTGAAAAGCTTGAGCATGTAGATACTGAGAAAGAGGATGTGCTAGAGCTTTTGGAAAGCATCAAGTTGGATAAGTCACTGGACCGGACGAGATGTACCCCAGGCTACTGTGGGAGGCGAGGAAGCAGATTGCTGAGCCTCTGGCGATGATCTTTGCATCATCAATGGGGACAGGAGAGGTTCCAGAGGATTGGAGGGTTGTGGATGTTGTTTCATTATACAAGAAAGGGAGTAGAGATAGCCCAGGAAATTATAGACCAGTGAGTGTTATTTCAGTGGTTGGTAAGTTGATGGAGAATATCCTGAGAGGCAGAATTTATGAACATTTGGAGAGGCATAATATGATTAGGAATAGTCAGCATGGTTTTGTGAAAGGCAGGTTGTGCCTTACGAGCCTGATTGAATTTTTTGAAGATGTGACTAAACACATTGATGAAGGTAGAGCAGTAGATGTATTGTATATGGATATCAGCAAGGTGTTTGACAAAGTACCCCATGAAAGGCTTATTGAGAAAGTAAGGAGGCATGGGATCCAATGGGACATTGCTTTGTGGATCCAGAACTGGCTTGCCCACAGAAGGCAAAGAGTGATTGTAGACGGGTCATATTCTCCATGGAGGTCAGTGGTGTGCCTCAGGGATCTGTTCTGGGACCCCTACTCTTCATGATTTTTGTAAATGCCCTGGATGAAGAAGTGGAGGGATGGGTTAGTAAATTTGATAACACAATGGTTGGAGGTGTTGTGGATAGTGTGGAGGGCTGTCAGAGGTTACAGCTGGACATTGATAGGATGCAAAACTGGGCTGAGAAGTGGCAGATGGAGTTCAACCCAGATTAGTATGAGGTGGTTCATTTTGGTAGATCAAATATGATGGCAGAATATGGTATTAATGATAAGACTCTTGGCAGTGTGGAGGATCAGAGGGATCTTGGGGCCCGAAAAAGCTGTTACACAGGTTGACCCTGTGGTTAAGAAGGCATACGGTGCATTGACCTTCATCAATCGTGGCCGAGTTTCGTAGCCGAGAGGTAATGTTACAGCTATATAGGGCCCCGGTCAGACCCCACTTGGAGTACTGTGCTCAGTTCTGGTCGCATCACTATAGGAAGGATGTGGAAACAATGGAAAGGGTGCAGAGGAGATTTACAAGGATGTTGCCTGGATTGGGGAGCATGCCTTATGAGAATAGGTTGAGTGAACTCAGCCTTTTTTCCTTGGAGCGACAGAGGATTAGTGGTGTATAAGATGATGAGAGGCATTGATTGTGTGGATAGTCAGAGGCTTTTCCCCAGGGCTGAAATGGGAGGGCACAGTTTTAAGGTGCTTGGAAGTAGGTACTGAGGAGATGTCAGGGGTAAGTTTTTTTATGCAGAGAGTGGTGAGTGCGTGGAATGGACTGCCGGCGACGGTGGTGGAGGCAGATACGATAGGGTCTTTTAAGAAACTCCTGGACAGATACATGGAGCTCAGAGAAATAGAGGGCTATGAATAACCCTAGGTAATTTCTAAGGTAAGGACATGTTTGGCACAGCTTTGTGGGCCGAAGGCCTGTATTATGCTGTAGGTTTTCTATGTTTTCTATGTTTTATCTCCCACTTCTTTGCCCGTTCTCCTAATCCATCCAAGAACTTCTCTGGCCACTCTTCTTCAGAACAACCTGTCCCTCCACCTGCCTTCCTATCATCCGTAAACTTGGCCACAAGAGTATCAATTCCATCATCCAAGTCATTGACATATAACATAAAAAGAAGGGGTCCCAAAACAGACCACTGTGGCACACCATGTCACCAGCAGCCAACTAGAAAAGGCTCCCTATAGAAAGATAGAAAACTTACAGCATACTACAGGCCTATAGAAACATAGAAAACCTACAACACCATACAGGCCTTTCGGTCCACAATGCTGTGCCAAACATGTACTTAGTTTAGAAATTACCTAGGGTTACATATAGCCCTCTATTTTTCTAAGCTCCATGTACCTATCCAGGAGTTCCTTAAAAGACCCTATTGTGTCTGCTTCCACTGCCGTCGCTGGCAGCCCATTCTATGCACTCACCACTCTGCATAAAAAAACAACTTACCCCTGACATTTCTGTACCTACTTCCAAGCATCTTAAAACTGTGCCCTCTTGTGTTAGCCATTTCAGCACTGACTACCCACATGATCATTGCATCTCATCATCGTATACACCTCTATCAGTTCACCTCTCATCCTCCGTCACTCCAAGAAGAAAAGGCCGAGTTCACTCAACCTATTCTCATAAGGCATGCTCCCCCATCCAGGCAACATCCTTGTAGATCTCTGCACCCTTCCTATAGTTTCCACATCCTGCAGTGAGGCAACCAGGACTGAGTATAGTACTCCCAAGTGGGGTCTGACTAGGGTCCTATTTAGCTGCAACATTACCTCTTGGCTCCTGAACTCAATCCCATGGTTGAAGAAGGTTGATGTATGCCTTCTTAACCACAGAGTCAACCTGCGCAGCAGCTTTGAGTATCTTATGGACTCGGGCCCCAAGATCCCTCTGATCCTCTACACTGCCAAGAGTCTTACCATTAATGCTATATTCTGTCATCATATTTGACCAACCAAAGTGAACTATGGGTTGAACTCCATCTGCCACTTCTTGGCCCAGTTTTGCATCCTTTCAATGTCCCGCTGTAACCTCCGACGGCCCTCCACACTATCCACAGCACCCCCAACCTTTGTGTCATCAGCAAATTTACTAACCCATTCCGCCACTTCGTCATCCAGATCATTTATAAAGATGACGAAGTGAAGGTGTTCCAGAACAGATCCCTGAGACACACCACTGGTCACCGACCTCCATGCAGAAATGACCCATCTACAACCACTCTTTGCCTTCTGTCGGCAAGCCAATTCTGGATCCACAAAGCAAGGTCCCCTTGGATCCCATGCCTCCTTACTTTCTCAGTAAGCCTGGAATGGTGTACCTTATCAAATGCCTTGCTGAAATCCATATACACTACATCTACTGCTCTACCTTTATTAATATGTTAAGTTACATCCTCATAAAATTCAATCAGGCTCATAAGGCACGACCTGCCTTTGACAAAGCTATGCTATTTCTAATCATATTATGCCTCTCCAAATGCTCATAAATCCTGCCTCTCTAGATCTTTTCCATCAGCTTTATCAACCACTGATGTAAGACTCACTGGTCTACAATTTCCAAGGCTATCTCCGCTCCCTTTATTGAATAAGGGAACAACATCTGCAACCCTCTAGTCCTCTGGAACCTCTCCCGTCCCCATTGATGATGCATAGATCATCGCCTGAGGCTCAGTAATCTCCTCCCTCACCTCCCACAGTACATCTCGTCCGGTTCTAACTTAAACCAACTTGACACTTTCCAAATGCTCCAGCGCATCCTCTTTCTTAATAGCTACATGCTGAAGCTTTTCAGTCCGCTGTAAGTTATCCCTACAATCATAGAAACGTAGAAAACCTACAGCACAATACAGGCGCTTCGGCCCACAAAGTTGTGCTGAACATGTCCCTATCTTAGAAATTACTAGGCTTACCTATAGCCCTCTATTTTTCTAAGCTCCATGTACCTGTTCAAAAGTCTCTTAAAAGACCCTATCATATCCGCCTCCATCACCGTTGCCGGAAGCCCAATCCACACACTCACCACTCCCTGAGTAAAAAACTAAACCCTGACATCTCCCCTGTACCTACTCCCCAGCACCTTAAACCTGTGACCTCTTGTGGCAACCATTTCAGCCCTGGGAAGAAGCCTCTGACTATCCACACAGCAAGATCGTTTTCCGTAGTGAATACTGAAGCAAAGTATTCATTAAGTTCCTCTGCTATCTCCTTTGGCTCCATACACACTTTTCCACTGTCACACTTGATTGGTCCTATTCTTTAACATCTTATCCTCTTGCTCTTCACATACTTGTAGAATTCCTTGGGGTTTTCCTTAATCCTGCCTGCCAAAGCCTTCTCATGGCTCCTTCTGGCTCTCCTAATTTCTTTCTTAATCCTCTTCCTGCTAGGCTTATAATTTTCTAGGTCACTATCATTACCTAGTTTTTTGAACCTTTTGTAAGCGCTTCTCTTTTTCTTGGCTAGATTTACAACAGCCTTTATACACCACGGTTCCTGTACCCTATCATCCTTTCCCTGTCTCATTGGAACGTACCTATGCAGAACTCCATGCAAGTATCCTCTGAACATTTGCCACATTTCTTCCGTACATTTCCCTGAGAACATCTGTTCCCAATTTATGCTTCCAAGTTCCTGCCTGATAGCCTCATGTTTCCCCTTACTCCAATTAAACGTTTCCCTGTCTTCCCTCTCCAATGCTGCGGTAAAGGAGATAGAATTATGATCACTATCTCCAAAATGCTCTCTCACTGAGAGACCTGACACCTGACCAGGTTAATTTCCCAATACCGGATCAAGTACAGCCTCTCCTCTTGTAGGCTTATCTACATATTGTATCAAGAAACCTTCCTGAACACACCTAACAAACTGCACCCCATCTAAACCCCTCGCTGTAGGGAGATGCCAATCAATATTTGGGAAACTAAAATTATATTCCAACTCTTCGTCTCCTACTAATCAGCCATTGCTTTATCCATGCTAGAATTTTTCCTGTAATACCATGGGCTCTTGTTAAGCAGCCTCATGTGTTGCACCTTGTTAAAGGCCTCAGAAAATCCAGGTACACAACACCACCTATTCTCCTTTGATAATCCTGTTTGGTATTTTTTCAAAGAATTCCGACAGATTTGTCAGGCAAGATTTACCCTTGCTGGCTACTGCCTATTTTATCATGTGCCTCCAAGTACCCCGAAAGCACATCCTTAACAATCAACTCCAACATCTTCCCAACCACTGAGGTCAGACTAACTGGCCTATAATTTTCTTTCTTTCTTTTGCCTCTCTCCCTTGAAGAGTGGAGTGATATGTGCAATTTTTCCAATCCTCCAGAACCATGCATAATCTAGTGATTCTTGAAAGGTCATTACTAATGCCTCCACAATCTCCTCAGCCACCTCTTCCAGAACTCAGGGTCCAGAACACCATCTAGTGCAGGTGACTGATCTATCTGCAGACGTTTCAGTGTCCCAAGAACCTTCTCCCTATTAATAGCAATTTCACACACTTCTATCCCCCGACGTTCTTGAGCTTCTGGCATACTGTTAGTGTCTTCCACAGTGAACACTGATGCAAAATTCTTATTCAGTTCATCCACCATTTCCTTGTCCCCCATTACTACCTCTCCAGCATCATTTTCCAGCGGTCCAGTATCCACGCTTACCACTCTTTTACAATTTATATATCTGAAGAAACTTTTGGTATCCTCTTTAATATTATTGGCTAATTTACCTTCGTATTCCATCTTTTCCTTCTTCTCCTGTCTTCATGATATGCAAGTCAGGGCAGTATGATATGGAGACTAAACTGTTCCCTATGTAGTGGCTTCTCCTCTCCACACAGTTGTTGAATCCAAAGGAATGGCAGAACTCTATACAATTTGGAATAGGTGGCATCGCAGGAGTTGCCAGTCAGTGTTGAACTCAGAGTAGGGCTGCCTTTGCGACTCCAGCTCCAGATTTTTCCCTCAGGGTTTACTCCCAAATGCTTCCCCATGAATAGGTATAGTTGCAAGGCAGCGGAGGTTTGAGATCAGAGTGTTCCCTCTCCTAGGTGAACTGCTAACCATGGCTGGCGAACCTCCTCTGCCCTAAGCGACTAGTCTTAAGGCATTAGTAACCCACCTTCCCTGTCAGTAGATGCAGTTCTGCTGGGCTTAATAGCTAAATCGCACGCGAAGGCCAAGAGATGGACTTGGTTTATTATCACTTATATATGTTGTGATATTTGTTGTTTTGCAGCAGCTGTACAGTGCATAAAAATGACTATGTTACAAAAATAAATAGTGCAAAAGGCAACTAGTGAGGTAGTGTTCATGGTCTGTTCAGATATCTGATGGCGAAGGGCAAGAACGTGGAGTGGGAATCTTCAGCTTCTGTTCCTCCTCCCCAATGGTAGTAGCAAGAAGCGGGGGAGAATTTCCAGTGATGGATGGTGTCTTCTAATGGGGACATGTGCTTGTGATGGAAGGTTTGAAAACAGTCTTCAATCTTCTCCTCTGTTCGCTCAGTAATGTCATCCTGCGTCGTAGCTTAGAATCATGAGTCTGTTTCAGGAGTCTGATGAACATGTAAACGATCGAGAGCAAATGGGGCCAAGCTCAGAACTCAGGGGGTCAGGCAAAAGGTATATGTCATTTAGGTACCTGGTTGATGGTGAGAGAAAATGTGAAAGGGCAGGAGTTACACCTAGCTTGAGACCGGGAGGTCCAGAGGCAGCCCATCCTGTGGCTGGAGACCTATCAGTGTATGTAAGTGGGTTGGGGACAGGGGGAGAAAAAAGACTTGTTGTGTTTTGTTGTCTGTGTTGTTCTGCTGAACATTGTGGGCATAGTATATTGGCACTGGAATACGTGGTGACTCTTGTGGGCTGCCCCCAGCACTTCCTTGGATGGTGTTGAGTTGCTAACGCAAATTCAGATGTCACTTTATGTTTCGTGATAAATCTGAATCCTTTGGCCTTGTGCGGTAAACTAACTGGCCTCTGGTTGTGACTCTACAGACTTTTTTTACTGAGGCAGCCTGTATCAATAAATACAAATTATGATTTTCCTGGTAGAATGACTGCTCCGACAGCGGAGGAGAGAAAGGTCTGTTGGGGAGCGAGGGACAAGTACTGGCAATGTCTGGATCAGACTGACGAAGATTTTTCAGAGTGTCAGAAATTCAGAACAGTATTTGAAAGCAGCTGCCCACAGCAATGGGTGAGTATTACAACCATGGAGTTTTAAGCAACAAAAATGCCCAGAACAGCTCCACATATTTATACACCTTCACACTACATCAAGACTTTCCTTGAGATTGTGGTGTCTTACTTGAGGGTGATTCTCAAATCAGAACACTGAGATCTGTTTGCAGCTTCAGAGGTGTAAGTTTGAGAAATCTATGATCTTCCAGATCCCTGTATTTAATTACTCTATCATTGGTGAAAGTGATTCCATCTGCTCAGCCCCAAACTTTTGGAGTTCTTCCCTAATTCTACCTCAGACACCTGACCCAAACTTGGCACACTTAGTAAGATTCCATCAGGCTTGGCGGTAAGAGAACATGGGGAACTGGAATTGGGCTGAAGGTATTGCAAGCAACAAGAAGATGAACACAAAATTGTGGAGGAACTGAGCAGGTCAGGCAGCGTCTATGGAGAGGAATAAACAGATGATATTTTCAGCTGCGACTCTTCATCAGGACTGGAGCAGAATGGGGAAAAAGGTGGGGGGAGGAGGAGGAGAGCAAGCTGGCAAGTGATTGGTGAAACCAAGTGAGGGAAAAGGTGGGTATCTGAGAAAGGGAATGAAGTAAGAAGCTGGGAGGAGATAGGAGAAAGAGGCAAACGGCTGAATAAGAAGGAATCTTTTGGGAAAGGAGGGTGGACCAGAGGCAGGTGGTGGGCTGGTGTGGAGAAGAGAAGGGGTAAGCAGGAAGCCAGAATTAGGAATGAAAAAACAGGGAATTGGAGAGAGGGGGTGAGGAGAAATAACACAAAGTTGGACAAATCGATATTTATGCCATCGGGTTGGAGGCAGCTCAGATGGAATATGAGGTATTGCTCCTCCAACTCCAGTGTGGTTTCATCAGACATATTTACACACAATTTACACACAATGGGATTGAAGGAATTGTAGAGTAGAGTTGACGGGTCAAATGGCCTGATTCTGCTTCTATGTCTTATAGTCTCATCTGTTCCTTCATTGCCTTTCGGTGATTTGTAACGGACTGCCTTTTGCTCTCCAGATCAAGTATTTTGACAAAAGAAGAGACTATCTGAAGTACAAGGCAAGAATGCAAAGTGGAGGATATCAACCTCAGGAGGGTGGTGACAAGTTATAATCGCCTGCCCAAAGAGACTGAACTCACTCATCTTTTGGTGGCTGTTGATTGGCTGCCATGGGATCCAAGTCCAGTAGCTGAGTACAAAAATCTGGACACTTGGCATTTGTTTCCATCAGTGGTTGAGAGGTTGGGGTGGGTGGTAGTGACTGACTATTCTTGGCAATGGCGTCCTCTTTCTGAAATGTTTATGGAGTAATTTTGCTCTCTGTTAAGATTCCCCAGTTGAAAGTGGAGAAGGATGGTTATTTGGTGCAGTTGCTGTTTATGTCAGTGTGCTTTATAGCAAAAGCATTTAGTTTCAGGTGGTGATTGGAGGAATTTTTACCCCCATTACATCACAGGTGTACTGCAATAAATGAAACTGCTGGAGACATTGAAACAGTTGGGTAGTGTCTATGAAGCCAGAAGAGGATAACATTCTTGGGTTGATGCCATTTCAGAATTCCAGCTTCTTCTTTACTTTGCTTTTGTAGTTCTGCCTTCCAGAGAGAATGATATTGTGAACATCATTTACTGTCACGTTGTGCTGTTAGCGTACTTGCCATTTGATTTAGTACTGATACTAAATGTGATGTAAGGAAAACTGCAGCCAAAATCAGAACATTGTAAGTTTGCTGAATTTATTCACATCTGAATTCCAGTGACTGAGCTGCAGCCAGCCTGGTATTATTGCTGTCCTTTGTTTTCATCCTTCAAATTTGGCCTCCATTTGCAAGGATTAGGTTTGTGTTTTACAAATTTGTTCACCCCTCCAAATTGAGATTGATGCGCTAAATGGTCTTTTGACTTGTGTTTTTTATTCCCAAAATACTAGTAATATTGTCCTATTGGTATTTAAAAATGTCATACTCAACACAGATTAGTCAGAGAATGTTTTTTATGGTTAATTGTTGAGAATGTCTCCATGTTATACCTCTGCTCCCTCTGCTGGTGAACCAGTATAACACAAACTGGGTTTCTCCAGCAGTGCTGGATCATTTGAAGCTGGACTACTTATTTATTTTAAGTCGCTTTGATTTCCTCTTTAACTCAGTATAATGTTGAAAACAAATCTGAATCTGAAGTATCACTCTCGTGGAGTCTCAGCTGCACAAGGTTTCACTTCAATTGAAGCCCTCCATTGGTCGGGGTTGACCATGGATGGTGCATCCCAGCTGTCTATGTGATACACAAGCCAGGGCGGTACAATACGGAGAGCAAGCTGTTGCCCACGCTGCAGGCTCCCCCTCTCCACGCAGCTGATGAATCCAAATAAATGGCAGAGACTGAAACAGTTTGGCACTAGCAGCGTTACAAGTTGCCAGTCTGCATTGAGCTCAACATAGGACTGCCTTGGGAACTCTGGATTCAGAATTTTTCCCTCAGGGGTTTATTCCCGGAGCCTTCCCCATGAGTGGGTGTAGCTGTAAGGCAGTGGAGGTTTGAGATCAGAGTTTTCCTTCTAGATGAGCTGCCAACCATGACTGATGAGCCCCACTGCTCGAATGACTGGTTTTAAGGTAACAGTTACACACCTTTGTCTCCTTTCCTGTCAGTAGTAATGATTTCGCTGGGCTTAGTAGCTAAGCCACACATGAAGGCCAGGAACTGGACTTGGTTGTCAGAGGCTATTTGAGATGCACAGCATTGGGAGCATTTAATAGATAGTGGGAGCTTGTCCCTGTTACCACCCCTGGCTATAACAACCTTAAGCCGATCACTTCAAATGGCTGTCTTTAGATAATAAAAAGTAACTAACTGCTACACACATTTGGAGGAATGCACATTCATAACATTTAAGATGCACACTGGAGGGAACACATCGGCACCAGGACATTTCAGCCCAATTAAGCAGCTGCCCCAAGAAGCCAAAGTTTCATGGAAATAGTTAAAAGGGAATGAAAAAAGACAAACTCTGTTTAACTATAGGGAACAAATTTGAACACCTCCAAGACTACTACAGTACTAAAAAACTATGTATTAGTTCCTAATAGTTATCAACAGAGGAAATCATCTAGTGTACACTGCCGTGATCTTTTGATTGACTGTAAATGAACAAAATCAGTGCAGATAATGGACTGCCTTTATTGCCTTTCAGCATGAAGTAGTGTCATAATGCAGCAATAAAGAAGTGGTGTTAGGGCGATGGTTTTTAATTTGGTCCAGTAGTGTAATTTTTTTGGCTAATGTCAAATTTTTTGTGCTATCTTGGCAAGGGTCTGAAATTTTTTAAAAGTCAAAACAATAAAAATGATCAAAAATCACTGCTTTGAATCGGCAGAGCATTAGCCCAAATTGATAATATAACACAGGCACATGCAACTGACACTAAAAAGCATTCGCTGTAAGCACGGTGTAGTGTTTAATGGCCACACAAGTGCACGATTGACGCTAGTTACAAATTGATCGTCAACATTCTCCTATCCCAATTAAGCGACTTAGTGGACCAAATAAACAAAGCGAATCCTGGCTATTTTCTCGATTAGTTTTTGTTCTTTAAGAGTTGTCCCAAATAAGTGGGTGCCCTGATTAACCAAAGGCCCAATTAACTGGAATCTGGTGTACTTAAGTAACTTCCCTCATTGTGCTCCCACAGCAACAGTTCTTGGGGAGAAGCTCATGGTGGAGACAGTTGTGGGACTTGAGAAGGGAAGATTTAATGAATATATTAGTTATTCTGTACTAAAGAGGCAGAAAAGGATGCAAACCAACAACGTTGTATGATATTTCTAAATATTTGCATTATCAGTAGTGTATAAAATAACTCTTTGGAAGGATAGAATCGGTAATTTTTCATGCAAAACTGGAATGCAAGAACCATATGCAAGTACTTTTACACCTTCCAGAAACCCACATTTAATTTCTGCTCTTCCCTTTTATAGAAATCTAAAAATATCATTGCATAATTAAAATGAAATGTATGTGCCTGTTCTGTAATTAAAGACCGTGTCAAAAATGACTATGTTGACCGGTTTCTTTTTTCCATGGGGAAAAAACTTAGAAGAACTTCTTCTCAACTTCAGTCGAAATAGCAGCCAGAGGAAGTCCTGACGAAGGGTTTCGGCCTGAAACGTCGACTGCACCTCTCCTAGAGATGCTGCCTGGCCTGCTCCGTTCACCAGCAACTTTGATGTGTGTTGGTTGAGGAAATCTTTGTGTGTGTGTGTGTGTGGGGGGGGGGGGGTCACAAGTGCAAAGGGAATGGCATAACCACCTCTTGGCTTTTAATTTTTTAATTGGTTTACTGACGTACAAAACCCTGAATATCATACTCAAGGTATATAATTGTGAGATTATAGAATGTAGAACTTTATCCCATGACGTGCCAACCTTATTACCTACTCCAAGATCAATGGCATAATAAAGGTCCGAAGAATCATTTATTTATACTATTTAAGGTTGCTGGATAGATTCTGTTGACTGAATATATGGAAATATTTCAATCATGATAGAAATAAATGCTGTGTAGTACTCAGTATTGATCTGGAGAGAATATTTGAGTAGTTTCATTGCTGATCTAAGGAGAACTACCAGCCTTGCTGCTGTGTTCCTAAAGTCCTTTAATGTGGTCCAATGTTCCCAAAAATGTGCAAAGCACATCACAATTCACACTTTTAATTGCAACAGTGGCATGTTTTGCATCAAGACTTAGGCTAAATGAGTAATTTTGTTGTTTTTGACTCTTATTAGGTTTGAGAAGTGTCTGTTTCAGTTTGGAGTGAATGGATGATTACATAACCAAATATTTTCTAGCCCAGTATCAAAAGACTCCTAGTTTGGGTTGGCATTGACATTTACACGAAGTATCATACACTCGTAGTTTGAAATCTATGTATTATGGAGATGTAATTTTGTATACCATATACAGATAACATAAGGACTATAGGGTAAATGCAAGCAGGCTCTATCCACTGAGGTTGGGTGAGACTAGAACTAGAGGTCATGGATTAAGGGGAATATGGGGGTAACTTCTTCAATCAGAGAGTGGTGAGAGTGTGGAAAGAGCTACCACGGAATTGGTGGATGTGGGTTTGATTTCAACATTTAAGAGAAGTGTGGATGAGTACATGGATGGGAGGGCTATGGTCCAGGTGCGAGTTGATGGGACTAGACGGAATAACAGTCTGGATTGGTCTAGATGGGCTAGTCTGTGCTGCAGTGATCTATGACTCTTGCCCTAAAATTTCCTCCTTCTGCTTCCCTCTTCTTAAAGAATGGAATGACATTTGCAATAGAAACATAGAAAACCTACAGCACAATGCAGGCCCTTCGGCCCACAAAGCTGTGCCGAACATGTCCTTACCTTAGAAATGACCATAGCTCTCTATTTTTCTAAGCTCCATATACCTATCCAGGACTCTCTTAAAAGACCCTATCGTTTCCGCCTCCACTGCTGCCAAGCAGCCCATTCCACGCATTCACCACTCTCTGCGTAAAAATAATTACCCTGACATCTCCTCTGTACCTACTTCCAAGCACCTTAAAATTGTGCCCTCTTGTGTTAGCTATCAGCCCTGGGAAAAAGCCTCTGACTACCCACATGATCAATGCCTCTCACCATCTTGTACACCTCTATCAGGTCTCCTCTCATCCTCCATCGCTCCAAGGAGAAAAGGCCGGGTTCACTCAACCTATTCTCATAAGGCATGCTCCTCAATCCAGGCAACATCCTTGTAAATCTCCTCTGCACCCTTTATATGGTTTCCACATCCTTCCTGTAGTGAGGCGACCAGAACTGAGCACAGTACTCCAAACTGGGTCTGACTGGGATCTTATATAGCTGCAACATTACCTCTTGACTCCTAAACTCAATCCCACGATTGATGAAGGCCAATGTACCTTATGCTTTCTTAACCACAGAGTCAACCTGCGCAACAGCTTTGAGTGTTCTATGGACTCAGACCCCAAAATCCCTCTGATCCTCCACACTGCCAAGAGTCTTAACATTAATACTATATTCTGCCATCATATTTGACCTAGCAAAGTGAACCACCTCACACTTATCTGGGTTGAACTCCATCTGTCACTTCTCAGCCCAGTTTTGCATCCTATCAATGTCCCGCTGTAACCTCTGACAGCCCTCCACACTATCCACAACACCTCCATCCTTTGTGTCATCAGCAAATTTACTAACCCATCCTTCCACTTTCTCATTCAGGTGATTTAATGACGAAGAGTTGGGGTCCCAGAAA
The DNA here is from genome assembly GCF_963921235.1 of Mobula hypostoma. Lineage (NCBI taxonomy): Eukaryota > Metazoa > Chordata > Chondrichthyes > Myliobatiformes > Myliobatidae > Mobula > Mobula hypostoma. The sequence continues at coordinate 113,318,281 of NC_086104.1, forward strand.
AGATCCCTGAGGCACACCACTGGTCACCAACCTCCATGCAGAATATAACCCGTCTACAACCACGCTTTGCCTTCCGTGGGCAAGGCAGTTCTGGATCCACAAAGCAATGTCCTCTTGGATCCCATGCCCCCTTACTTTCTCAATAAGCCTTGCATGGGATACCTTGTCAAATGCCTTGCTGAAATCCATATATACTACATCTATGGCTCTATCTTCAATGTGTTTAGTCACATCCTCAAAAAATTCATTCAGCCTCATAAGGCACAACCTGCCTTTGACAAAGCCATGCTGACTATTCCCAATCATATTTTGCCTCTCCTGCCTTTTAGGATCTTCTCCATCAATTTACCAACCACTGAAGTAAGACTTACTGGTTTATAATTTCCTGGGCTATCTCTACTCCCTTTCTTGAATAATAGAAGAAGATCCGCAACCCTCCAATCCTCCAGAACCTCACCCGTCTCCATTGATGATTCAAAGATCATCGCCAGAGGCTCAGGAATCTCCCTCGCCTCCCACAGTAGCCTGGGGTACATCTCGTCTGGTCCCGGTGACTTACCCAACTTGATGCTTTCCAAAAGCTCCAGCACATCCTCTTTCTTAATATCTACATGCTCAAGCTTTTCAGTCCGCTGTAAGTCATTCCTGCAATCGCCAAGATCCTTTACGGTAGTGAATACTGAAGCAAAGTACTCATTAAGTACCTTTGCTATCTCCTCCGGTTCCATGGAGATTTTTCTTCCGTCACACTTGATTGGTCCTATTCTCTCACATCTTATCCTCTTGCTCTTCACATACTTGTAGAATGCCTTGGGGTTTTCCTTCATCCTGTCTGCCAAGGCCTTCTCGTGGCCCCTTCTGGCTCTCCAAATTTCATTCTTGAGCTCCTTCCTGCTAGCCTTGTATAATCTTCTAGATCTCTACCATCATCTAGTTTTTTGAACCTTCCGTAAGCTCTTCTTGACTAGATTTGCAACAGCCTTTGTACACCACGGTGTAATAATAACAGGGTTGTCGTGGTGGGAGATTTTAATTTCCCAAATTGGCATGTCCCCAGAGCGAGGGGTTTAGATGGGGTGGAGTTTGTTAGGTGTGTTCAGGAAGGTTTCTTGACACAATATGTAGATAAACCTATAAGAGAAGAGACTGTACTTGATCTGGTATTGGGAAATGAACCTGGTCAGGTATCAGATCTCTCAGTGGGAGAGCATTTTGGAGGTAGCAATCACAATTCTACCTCCTCTACCATAGCATTGGAGAGGGATAGGAACAGACAAGTTAGGGAAGTGTTTAATTGGAGTAAGGGGAAATATGAGGCTATCAGGCAGGAACTTGGAAGCATAAATTGGGAACAGATTTTCTCAGGGAAAAGTATGGAAGAAATGTGGCAAATGTTCAGGGGATATTTGCGTGCATAGGTACGTTCCAATGAGACGGCCATCCAAGTCTGCGTAATGGCCACATCATAGCTCCAAGTACTGATCCACGCTCTAAGCTCATCTGCTTTGTTCATAATTCTCCTTGCATTAAAATAGACATATCTCAAACCATCAGTCTGAGTGCGTTCCTTCTCTATCACCTGCCTATCCTTCCCCCTCATACTGTCTCCAAGCTGTCTCTATTTGTGAGCCAGCTACCTCTTCCTCCATCTCTTCAGTTGGGTTCCCACCCCCCTGCAATCCTAGTTTAAACTCTCCCCAATAGACTTAGCAAACCTCCCCGCTAGGATATTGACTCCCCTGGGATTCGAGTGCAACCTGTCCTTTTTGTACAGGTCACTCCTGCCCCAAAAGAGGTCCCAATGATCCAGAAATCTGATTCCCTGCCCTCTGCTCCAATCCCTCAGCCACCCATTCATTCTCCACTTTACTCTATTCCTATACTCACTGTCACATGGCACAGCCAGTAATCCTGAGATTACTACCTTTGTGTCCTGCCTCTCAACTTCCTTCCTAACTTCCTGTAGTCTGCTTTCATCACCTCCTCCCTTTTCCTGCCTATGTCGTTGGTAGCAATATGTACCACAACCTCTGGCCATTCTCCTTCCCACTTCAGGATATCGTGGATGCAATCAGAAACATCCTGGACCCTGACACCTGGGAGACAAAATATCATCCGTGCTTCTTTCCTGCGTCCACAGAATCGCCTGTCTGATCCCCTAACTATAGAGTCCCCTATCACTGCTGCCATCCTCTTCCTTTCCCTACCCTTCTGAGCCACAGGGCCAGACTCTGTGCCAGAGGTGCACCCGCTGTTGCTTTTCCCAGGCAGGCCATCCCCCCCCAACAGTACTCAAGCAGGAGTACTTATTGTATAGGAGTACAGCCGCTGGGGTACTGTCTAGCATCTGACTCCTGCCCTTCTCTCTCCCGACTGTTACCCACTTATCTGTCTTACCAGACTACCTGCCTATAGCTCTCATCTATCAATCACCTCCTCACTCTCCCTGACCAGACAAAGGTTATCGAGCTTCATCTCCAGTTCCTTAACCCGGTCCCTAAGGGGCTGCAGCTCGACGCACCTGGCACAGATGTGACCGTCCTGAGGCTGGGAGTCTTCCGGACTTCCCACGTCTGACACCAAGCACAGAGCCAAAGCCCCGTTGAGCCAAGGCCTTCCTACTCTGTTTCCCTCTACTCCTGTGCCTGGTCTATAAACCCGTCTCCTTTTAAACTCTTCTCGCTGTTCTCACTGGCTGATGTCCATGCGCTTGTGCAGTCATGCCCTGATCCAGAATTTACTGATTCTTGAAAGATCAATAACACCTTCACAATCTCTTCAGCCACCTCTTTCAGAATCCTGAGGTGTAGTCCATCTGGTCCAAGTGACTTGTCTACCTTCAGACTTTTCAGCTCCCCTAGCACAGCAACTGCACTTACATCTAGCCACTGATACTGTTCATCTCTGGCATTCTGCTAATGCCTTCCACAGAACTGTCTACTGGAGACTGTTGCAAGATTCTTATTAAATTCTTCTGCCATTTCTTTGTCCCCCGTTACTCCTGCTCCAGTGTCATTTTCCAGTGGTTCATTATCCACTCTCGCCTCTCTTACTTTATATCTGAAAAAAGTACGGTATCTCTTTTATGTTACTGTCTACCTTCCCTTCATATTTCATCTTTACTCTCCTTATAGATTTTAAGTTGCCTTCTGTTCAAGAGCTTCCTAATCTTCTAACTTCCCACTAGTTTTTGCTGTTATTACTTTTACTCTTACTTTGCTTACAACTTCCATCAGTCCATTTCTGATATCTCTCCCCCTCTCTCCACTTCTCTGTCTACTGACATCTTTTATAAACCATCCAATTCTCATTGCTATAATGATTATACCTTATCCAGCCCATTCACATGTCAAAAAATGCTATTTCCTTTTCTCAGTTCCTTCATCTCCAGGACTTCAACTCTTTCAAAGAATGGGGTTTCCCTTCCTCCATCATTGATGCTGCCCTCCATTTCCCAAACATTGGCATTCACCCCATCGTCCTGCCACCTCAACAGGGATAGAGTTTCTCCTGTCCACCTACCACCCCATGCGCCTCCGCATCCAACACATCATTCTCTGCAGCTTCTGTTATCTTCAACAAGATCCCCACCACCACTCTCCACTTTCCATAGGGACTGCTCCTTCCATGATTCCTGTGCCCATCTGTCCCTCCCCACTAATCTCCCTCCTGGCACATATCTCTGTAAATGTCAGAAATGCTACACCTGCCCATTCAGCTCCTCACTCCCCTCCATTTAGTGTCCCAAACAGTTGTTCAGGTGAGGCAGCACTTCACATGCGAATCTGTTGTGGTCATCAATTGTATCTGGTGCTCCCAATGTGGCCTCTTCTACATTGATGAGACCCGACATAATTGGGGGACCACTTTGTTGAGCACTTCCACTCCATCTGCTAAAAGTGGAATCTCCTGGTAGCCAAGCATTTTAATCCATCTCCCATTCCTGTTCTGACATGTCGGTCTATGGCCTCCACTTTTGGCACGATGAGACTACCAGCAGTAACACCTCATATTCCATTCAGATAGCCTCCAAACTGATGACATGAATTTCAATTTCTCCTTGTAATTTTTCCCACCCCATTCCCCACTCTGGCCTCACCTGCCCATCACCTCCTTCTTCCCTTTCTCCTATAGTCCACTCTCTTCTGTCAGATTCCTTCTTCTCCAGCCTTTTACCTTTCCCATTCACCTGACTTCACCTATCACCTTCTCTGTCCACACTTTTACTCTCATCTTCTCTCTTCCTTTCCATTCCTGACCTGCTGAGTTTCTCCAGTGTTTCGTGTGTGATGATATGCCTCTCTCTTGTTTATATGCTGTCTTTGACTTCCCTTGTCAGCCATGGTTACATCATCCTCCTTTTAGAATCCTTCTTCAACACGGGGATGTTTCTATCCTGTGCCTTCCGAATTGCTCCCAGAAACTCCAGTCATTGTTGTTCTGCCATCATCCCTGTTAGTGTCTCCTTCCAATCAACTTTGGATAGTTATTCTCTCAGGCCTCTGTAATTCCCTTTACTCTACAGTAGTATTGAGACATCTGACTTTAGCTTCTCCCTCTCAAATTGCAGGGTGAATTCTATCACATAATCACTGCCTACTAAAGTCTCCTTGACTTTAAGCTCCCAAATCAAATCTGGTTCATTACACAACACAATCCAGAATTGTTTCTCTCCTACTGCGCTCAACCACAAGCTGCTCTTACAAAGCCATCTCAGAATCAGAATAAGGTTTAATATCACCAGCATATGTCGTGAAATTTATTAATGCAATACATGATAAATATAGAAAGAAACAAAGTAAATCAATTACAGTGTGTGTGTGTGTATGTATATGTATATATATATATGTGTGTGTGTGTGTATGTATATGTGTGTATATATATATATCTATACATATAAGAGAGAGAAGCTGACTGCGCAGGTGTAAATATACGTGTGTATATATAAGTCAAATTAAAAAGGCAGAAACAGAAATATAAAAAAGTGAGGTGGTGTTCCTGGGTTCAATGTCCATTTAGGAATCGGATGGTAGAGGGGAAGAAGCTGTTCCTGAATTGCTGAGTGTGTGGCTTCAGGCTTCTGTCCCTCATAGACATTCTGCAAATTTCTTCTCAGGATCCAGTACCAACTTGATTTTCCCAATCTATCTGCGTACTGAAATCCCCCATGACCATCATAACATTGCCCTTTTTACATGCCTTCCCTATCTCCTATTGCAATTTGTACCCTACAGCCTGGCTACTGTTCGAAGGGCTGTATATTAGGGTCATTTTACCCTTGCAGTTCCTTAACTATACCCACAAAAGGATTCTACACCTTCCAATCCTATGTCACTTATTTCTAAAGATTTGATCTCAGTTTTTACAACATAGCCCCCCCCCCCGCCCCCACACACACCCTCTGCCTACTTGCCTATCCTTTCAATATAATGTGTATCCTTGGATGTTAAGCTTGATAGTTCGGCCGCGACTCAATGACACCCACAACGTCATACCTGCCAATCTCTAACTGCACTGCAAGATGACCTACCCTATTCCATACACTGTGTGCATTCAAATTTAACACCTTCAGTCCTGTGGTTGCCTATTCTCTTCCCTCTCCTGACAATCACCCAGGTCCCTGCCTTCTGCAACACTGGGATGACTACTTCCCTGTAGCTCTGATCTATCACCTCCTCATTCTCCCGTATGAGCTGATGGCCATCCACCTGCAGCTCCGGTTCCTTAACAGGTCTCTAAGGAGATGCAGCTTGATGCACTTTGTGCAGATCAGGGAGATGAGAGGTCCCACATCTCACATGAAGGACATAGCACTAGCCCTGTACCCATTCTCACCTCACTCACTATGTACAAATAAACAAGAAGGAGGGAGAAAAAAAACTTACTAGAAATACTTAGAGCTCTCCCGTTCTCACCCAAGTCTGTCCATTCCAACACTCTCCATTTCAACAATGGCCACTCCATGTTTTCTTTTAATTGGCCTTTGCCAAGTGCTTAATAAATTAAAAGGGGACATGAGGGGTAAGTTTTTCCACACAGGGGTTTGTGAGTATATGGAAAGAACTCACAGGAAGTGGTTGAGGCAGGTATAATAGTATCATTTAAGAAGCGCATGAAGTAGTAGATCTTCAAGCGATATGGAACAAGCACAGGAAATTGGGTATGTGGGCACCATAGTTAGCACAGTTGCCAAAGGGCCTATGTATGACTATGATTTTAAAGCCAGGATTCAATCCTGGTGATATATATTAATAACCAGATATGCAAGTTAAATACAACAGATCATTGACATTAAGGGTAAACAGCCTGGGGAACTAGGTAGGGAGAAACAGCAGGAATGTGGGATTGATAACTCTTTGATTTTATTACAGGAAACCTACTCCTAATCTTGTTCAGCATGTTCATCAAATGGGTTCTTACACAAAAATAATAACAGAACATTTTTGATATTGCCACATTAGAAAAGACTCAGCACAAGCGTTTGAAGTTTTTAAAACAATTTTATTATCAATCAAACCAGAATCAACTAAACTGCATATGGTCCCTCCAAATAGGAAAGGCACAGTGAGCTCCTCAAGCAGACATTTTGTGCTGTTGGGACAAGTAAACTGTAAGGTTTAGTCTGCTCTTGTTTTCTTTTACTTCATGAGCCGGTGATCAACTGACCAAACTGCCAACAGGCTACAGGCTAATGGTGGAAAAGGACAGTCAATGTTACTTTATATTTTTGGAAGTTATTACCTTTTATGTTCCACAAATTGCTCTCAGAAGTCATTGAAAAGTGATTGAGCATCTCGCTCATGCAGGACAACTAAAAGCTTTAAATAAAACTATTGTTTGTAAAATATTTTACAACAACAGCACCTTTAATATGGAAAAATTCAGGATGTGTTCAGTCACGAGAACAACATTTTTGTGCACAGGAAACATTCAAGGAAATTGGACGAGGGAAGTATTTAAACAGCAAGGCAAGAGTTTTGCACTTGTGGTTCTGGGAAATGATTATGGCAGGTATGGCTGATGAGGTACCAAAAAAAAAACCCAAAAAAGGGTTAGAAATGTTGTTATTGTGACAGTCAGAAGATGTTGTCTGCCTTGTCAGGCTAAGCTGGTGGAAGTTGGAATCTAAGTCTGGCTGCCAGAGGCAGCGCCGGGGTCAAGAGGGCGCTGCAGAAAGCAACTTTATTCCATTGAGCAAAAAAGTGGAGTTTGTCTACACTTCTTCAATGCCCTGCCCCAATCTACCATGCAAAAAGTGCAAGATGCTCAAAGAGTTGGAAATCTAAAATTGGTTAGCATGACAGTATTAAAGCACCAGTGACCCGGGTTCAATTCCCACTGCTGCCTGTAAGGAGTTTATATGTTCTCCCCACGACTGCGTGGGTTTCCTCCGGGTGCTCTGGTTTCCTCCCACAGTCCAAAGCTGTACGGTTAGTAGGGTAATTGGTCACATGGTTGTAACTGGACAGCAGAGGCTATGTTGGACTCAAAGGGTATGTGACCGCATTGTATCTCTAAACTAATTTTTAAAAAGTGAAGAGGTTGAAAATGCATAGCAAGTCAAGAAGTGTCAACAAGAGTTAATATTTCACTTGCTGACCTTAATTTTAATGGTTTCTCTCTCCGTTGATGCTGCCACACTTGCTGAGTGCTTACAGAACTTCTATTCCAGTATAATTTCTGGCAGCTGTAATATCTTGCAATTGTCCCATGTTTATGTAACTCATAGCATCACATTTATATTTCAATTTTAAATGAATTTTCTCATTTTAAACACCAAGATTCTTTTAAAAGCTAAAATAAGGCTGGTATCACATCATTCTGGGAAGTTCAGAAGAATGAGGAAGGATCTCATTGAAACCTATCAAATATTGAAAAGCCTAGGTACAGCGGATATTGAGAGGATGTTCCCTATCATGGGGGCCTAGGAGCAGAGGGCACAGCCTCAGAATCGAGGGGCATCCCTTTACAGCAGAGATGAGGAGGAATTTCTTTAGCCAGAGAGTGGTGAATCTGTGGAACTCATTGCCACAGACGGCTTTGAAGTCAAAGTCATTGGGTATATTTGATGCGGAGGTTCATAGGTTGTTGATTAGTCAGGGCATCAAAGGTTACAGGGAGAAGGCAAGAGAATGGGGTTCAGAGGGAAAATAAATCAGCCATGATGGGCTGAGTGGCCTAATTCTACTCCTATGTCTTATGATCTTATGTGCAAAAATCACAGTGTTAACGTGCATAATAATTCATCCTTTACAAGGATGTTGCCTGGATTGGGGAGCATGCCTTATGAAAACAGGTTGAGTGTGAACTCGGCCTTTTCTGTTTGGAGTGATGGAGGATGAGAGGTGACCTGACAGAGGTGGACAAGATAATGAGAGGCATTGATCATGTGGATAGTCAGAGGCTTTTTCCCAGGGTTGAAATGGCTAGCACAAGAGGACACAGGTTTAAGGTGCTGGGGAGTAGGTACAGAAGAGATGTCAGGGGTAAGTTTTTTACGCAGAGAGTGGTGAGTGCGTGGAATAGGCTGCTGGCAACGGTGGTGGAGGCAGATATGATAGGGTCTTTTAAGATACTTTTGGATAGGTATATGGAGTTCAGAAAAATAGAAGGCTATGGGTAAGTCTAGTAATTTCTAAGGTAGGGGCATGTTCGGCCAACTTTGTGGGCCAAAGGGCCTGTATTGTGCTGTAGGTTTTCTATGTTTCATCCCCTTCGCTTTTGATTCCTTTGCTAAATTTGATGCAGGTGGGCAGAGGATGAATTTAATTTTCCTTCATTGTACGTGTTTTATCTCTGATCTTTTGGTCTGTGTGTTGAAGGTGTGGAACAGCTTATTGGAGCATTTCAGTCAAAATACTATTGTGCTGAGTTAGGTCAGAGAGAGAGAAGTCTTTTTCCATTAGCAGCTGATTTAAGGAACTGTGTGGGGACAAAGCGATAAGAGGAGAGAAGAAAGCTTTATGCAAAGCTATTTGTTGTGCTGTTTTACCCCGCAAGGCAGGTTAAAGTACTCAGAGTCTTCAAAGGGAAATTTGAATTCAACAAAGACCCTGGAGAGGGAGGATAATTTACAGGGTTATGGAATAAGGATGAGGTGACTGGACTGCTTTATAAGTGTCAGCATGGACTCATCAGGCTGAATGGTCTTAACCTGTGCAAAACTGAATCTATGCCCAAACATCGTGCGGGCAGCATACAGGGCTTTTGCTACACATACAAAGATGTGTGGTTTCGTTTCTTTCCTGGCCTCCCCAGTCGCTCCCCTACCTGGAACAAGCCTGTGACGCAGTGTGCAGAGTTCTTAGCCCGATATGTTGACTGTCCATTTCCTTCTGTAGATACTGCCCAACTGGCTGAGTTCCCCCAGTACTTTTTGTGCGTTGATGCAGGTCTTCAGCATATGCAGACTCTCTCCTGCCTCTTTTGTGCAGCTTCTGCTTCGACGAGCAGTAGGTGAGCCAAAACTCATTGTTTTGGCACTTTCATGGAGCTGAAAATACCCCATCTGTGGCACCCAAAGTAACACACGCAGCAAAGTTAGAGGTCGACTGCATCATTTTCCACTTTAACGATGATGTTTCCGAATACGTAAGTGGAGGACTGCTTCTCGCCGAAAGTCTGAGAGGGCAGAACCATGTGGTCAGCCTCTGGGGGAAGTGGAGGGACCTTCAGGTAGTGTTTGGGCAAAGGCTCACCCTGCTGTTCGTCACTGCACTCCAGTGCCCTGCCACAGGGCATGAAGACCAGCGAGGCAGCAGAGGCCGCCGGGCCGGACACAAGCAGCTCTTCTAAGGGCTGGTCGGCTGCGCTGTGGGGCAGCGAGCTGATGGAGAAGACGGAACAGGAATGGGCCTGGAGCCCTGGCTGTTGGGGACTCAGCCGGCTGACGCCGCTCACGTTGGAGCTGCTTCTGGCTGGGCCGCCCGGCGGCTTGACGTGCCGCAAGAAGCCGGCGAGTCCGGCTCCACCGCCACTGGTTGCCGCTGCCCTCCCACCCTCCTCCCGCTGCGGCCTCTGCCCGAAGCCCACCTTGGCCTCCAGCCGCCGCTGCCAGTGGTGCAGCGCCTTGCGGAACCGTTTGCTGAGGAGCGCATACAACAGCGGGTTGATGTCCGAGTTGAGCAGGGCCAGCCAGTGGGCTGCTGTCACCAAGCCGGACGGTACACTAGAGACCCGCCGGCCACCCGCCACCGCCGCCTCGACTGCCTGCACCAGCCCTACCACCTCGTAGGGCATCCAGCAGCAGAAGAAGGCGAAGATGACCAGGAAGAGGCGGAAAGTGCCGCGGTGCTCGCGGCCCGGGCAGCCGCCACCACCAGCATATTTGCAGAAGATGTCTGGCGCGCATCTCTGCAAACCGGGGTGACGGCAGCCATGCTGCACTTCTCCGCAACCGTGCTGGGTCACGATGGGGGAGTTGAGGCTGGAGATGAGGTGAGAGAAGGTGGGCATATTGGAAGTGGGGCCTCGATCTTCAGCTGGCACCAGTGACCGCTGCTGCAGCCGGTTCTCGATGTCATGGATACGCTTGGCATGGCCCCGAGCCACCCGCACAATGCGTGCGTAGCAGAAGATCATGACAGCGGCCGGCAGCAGGAAGGAGATGATGGCCATGAAGCCCGCGTAACTCAGACTGTTGCCCCATGCCACCGAGCAGCTGTGGATGGCTGGCGAGTAACCGAAGTGACCCCAGCCCAGCAGTGGAGGGCAGCTGCTGAGCGCTGACTGCAGCCAGATCCACACCACCGTAGCGGCCGTGCGGCGCACAGTACTCTGCGAGTTGTACTGCAGGCAGTCGATGATGGCATGGTAGCGGTCCAGGGCAATGGCGGCCAGGGTCAGCACCGATGCCGTACAATACACTGACGAGGTGTAGCCCACGTAGAGGCACAGGTTCTGCAGCCGGACAGAAACAAAACAAGGGGAGAGTGACTGTCACAGCAGTGGAGACACGGACACAGATCACATATGCCGGCACTAGATACACATACATCCACAGGACAATAACCTCTGCTCTGCCCCTACACAGACACACACACACACACACACACAGACACACACACAGACACACACACACACACACGTGCACACACAGATGCACATACACAGACACACTCACACATAGACACAGACACACTCACACACACCAGCACCAGTCAGGCACTCTGACGGGAACATAATCCCCTTTCAACATTCACACAGACCATCAGTGAGATACAGGCAACCACGGGACAATCCCCCAACACTACAGAGGTACAGGACAATACGCTCTGTCTTCCACACACACAGTGACATACACACTGTCAGTGAGATGCAGACACACCAATGGGACTGTCCCCACACACACACTCCATCACTGAGATACAGACATACCAATGGGACTGTCCCCACACACACACCCACCATCAGTGAGATACAGACACACCACTGGGACTGCCGCCACCCACACACTCCATCAGTGAGATCCAGATACAACACTGGGACTATCCCAACACACAAACACCATCAGTGAGACACCGACACACCAATGGGACTATCACCACCCACACACGCATTCACTGAAATACAGACACATCAATGGGACTGTCCCCACCCACACAAACCGTCACTGAGATAAAGACACACGAATGGGACCCTCCCCACCCACACAGTCCGTGAGATACAGACACACCAATGGGACTGTCCCCACACACACAGTCAGTGAGGTACAGGCACACGAATGGGACTATCCCCACCTACACACACCGTCACTGAGATACAGACACACCAATGGGACTGTCCCAACCCACACACACCATCACTGAGATACAGACACACCAATGGAACTGTCACCACCCACACACACAGTCAATGGGATACAGGCACACCAGTGGGACTATCCCCACCCACACACACTGTCATTGAGATACAGACACACCAATGGAACTGTCACCACCCACACACACAGTCAGTGAGATACAGACACCCCAATGTGACTGTCCCCACCCACAAACACCATCACTGAGATACACACACACGAATAGGACTGTCCCCAGCCACACACACCGTCACTCTGATACAAACACACCAACGGGACTATCCCCACCCACACACACTGACACTGAGATACAGATGCACCAATGGGACTATCCCCACCCACACACACTGTCAATGAGAATACAGACAGACCACTGGGACCGTCCCCCCCAGACACACAGATACTGAGATACAGACACTCCAATAGGACTATCCCAATGTACACACACGGTCACTGTGATTCAGACACACCAATGGGACTATCCCCACCAACACACATCCTCAGTGAGACACAAACATATTGACAGGACTATCCACATGTACACACACCCATCACTGAGAATTCAGACACACAAATAGGACTGTCCCCACCCACACACACTGCGAGTGAGACACAGGCACACCCATGGGATTGTCCCCACCCACACACACCATCACTGAGATAACAGACATACCAATTTTGACGGTTCCCAACCATAAACACCATCACAAAGACTACAGACAGACAAATGGGATTGTCCCCACCCAGACACACTATCACTGAGGTACAGACACACCAATGGGACTGTCCCCAGTCAAACACACCGTCACTGAGGTACAGACACACCAATGGGATTCTCCCCACCCACACACTGCCGCTGAGATACAGACACACGAATAGGGCTATCCCCACCCACACACACCATCACTGAGATACAGACACATCAATAGGACTGTCCCCAGTCAAACACACCGTCACTGAGGTACAGACACACCAATGGGATTCTCCCCACCCACACACTGCCGCTGAGATACAGACACACGAATAGGGCTATCCCCACCCACACACACCATCACTGAGATACAGACACACCAATGGGAGTGTCCCCACCCACACAAACCATCACTGGTTACAGACACAGCAATGGGACTGTCCCCACCCACACACACCATCACTGAGATACAGACACACCAATGGGACCATCCCCACACACTCTGTCGCTGTGATTCAGGAACACCAATGGGAGTGTCCCCACCCACACACACCATCACTGAGATACAGACACACCAATGGGACCATCCCCACACACTCTGTCGCTGTGATTCAGGAACACCAATGGGAGTGTCCCCACCCACACACACCATAGTCATAGTCATAGTAGTCATAGTCATACTTTATTGATCCCGGGGGAAATTGGTTTTCGTTACAGTTGGACCATAAATAATTAAATAGTAATAAAACCATAAATAGTTAAATAGTAATATGTTTACCTATGCCAGGAAATAAATCCAGGACCAGCCCATTGGCTCAGGGTGTCTGACCCTCCAAAGGAGGAGTTGTAAAGTTTGATGACCACAGGCAGGAATGATTTCCTATGACGCTCTGTGTTGCATCTCGGTGGAATGTCTCTGGCTGAATGTACTCCTGTGCCCAACTAGTACATTATGTAGAGGATGGGAGACATTGTCCAAGATGGCATGCAACTTGGACAGCATCCTCTTTTCAGACACCACCGACAGAGAGTCCAGTTCCATCCCACAACATCACTGGCCTTACGAATGAGTTTGTTGATTCTGTTGGTGTCTGCTACCCTCAGCCTGCTGCCCCAGCACACAACAGCAAACATGATCGCACTGGCCACCACAGACTCGTAGAACATCCTCAGCATCGTCCGGCAGATGTTAAAGGACCTCAATCTCCTCAGGAAATAGAGACGGCTCTGACCCTTCTTGTAGACAGCCTCAGTGTTCTTTGACCAGTCCAGTTTATTGTCAATTCGTATCCCCAGGTATTTGTAATCCTCCACCATGTCCACACTGACCTCCTGGATAGAAACTATCCCCAGCCACACACACACTGTCAGTGAGAATACAGACAGACCACTGGGACTGCCCCCCCATACACACAGAAACTGAGATACAGACACTCCAATAGGTCTATCCACATACCGTCACTGAGACTATGGACACACAAATGTGACAGGCCCCATTCAGACACACCGTCACTGAGATTACAGACATACAAATGGGACTATCCCCACCCTCCCGCATCGTTAGTGAGATACAGACACAGCAATGGGACTATCCTCACCCACACAAATCATCACTGTGATTCAGGAACACCAATGGGACTATCCCCACCAACAAACACCCTCTGTGAAACATAAACACATCGCCAGGACTATCCACACGTACACACACCGTCACTGAGAATACAGACACACAAATGGGACTGTCCCCACCCACACAATGTGAGTGAGACACAGACACACCCATGGGACTGTCCCCACTCACACACATCATCAGTGAGATAGACACACACCAATGGGACTGTCCCCACCCACACACACCGTCACTAAGATACAGACACAACCATGGGACTATTCCCAACCACATACACCATCACTGAGATACAGACACAGATATGGGACTGTCCCCACCCACACACACCGTCACTAAGATACAGACACAACCATGGGACTATTCCCAACCACATACACCATCACTGAGATACAGACACAGATATGGGACTGTCCCCACCCACACACACCATCAGTGAGAAACAGACACCCCACGAGTACACACAGCGTCACTGAGATACAGACAGACTAATGGGACCATCGCCACCCACAAACACCATCACTGAGCTACAAACCAATGGGACTGTCCGCATGAGCACACACCGTCACTGAGTTTACAGACTCACCAGTGGGACTGTCCCCACCCATACACACCGCCAGTGAGATACAAACACAACAGTGGGACCATCCCCACCCACACACACCATCACTGAGATACAGACACACCAAAGGGAACGTCCCCACGCACATACACCCCCAGTGTGACACAAACACACTGACAGGACTATCCACACGTATACACACTGTCACTGAGAATACAGACACACGAATGGTACTGTCCCCACCCAGACACACTTTCACTGAGATTACAGACACACAAATGGGACTGTCCCCACGCACATACACCATCAGTGAGATACAGATGCACCATAGGGACCGTCCCCAACCACACACAAGATCACTGAGATACAGACACACCAATAGGACTATCCCTACCCACAAATACTGAAAATGAGACATGGACACTCCAGTGGGACTGTTCCCAACCGTCACTGAGATACAAACAGATCAATAGGACTGTTCCCAACCCCACACATACCATCACTGAGATACAGACACACCAATGGGAGTGTCCCCACCCACAAACACTGTCACTGAGATACAGACACACTAATGGAAGAGTCCCCACCCAGAAACACTGTCACTGAGATACAGACACAATAATGGAAGAGTCCCCACCCACAAACACTGTCACTGAGATACAGACACACCAATGGGACCATCCCCACTAACACACTCCGTCACTGTGATTCAGATACACCAATGGGAATATCTGCACCAATACACACCCTCAGTGAGACACAAGCACACCGACAGAACTATCTAAACGTACACACACCGTCACTGAGACTCAGTGCTCAAAGCTTCAGCTATGTGGAGTACTTCGCCATGTCTACAACTTGAGCCTAAGGCTCCGGAGGGTTCCTGTGCTGTGGAAGACGTCCTTCCTCGTCCCTGTGCCGAAGATGCCGCACCCCAGCGGCCTCAATGACTACAGACCGGTGGCATTGACCTCCCACATCATGAAGACCCTGGAAAGACTTGTTCTGGAGCTGCTCCGGCCTATGGTCAGGCCACACTTAGATCCCCTCCAGTTAACCTAGCAGCCCCGACTAGGAGTTGAGGATGCTATCATCTACCTGCTGAACCGTGTCTACGCCCACCTGGACAAGCCATCGAGCACTGTGAGGGTCATATTTTTTGACTTCTCCAGTGCGTTCAACACCATCTGCCCTGCTCTGCTGGGGGAAGAGCTGACAGCGATGCAGGTGGATGCTTTCCTGGTGTCATAGATTCCTGATTACATGACTGGCAGATCACAGTATGTGTGCTTGCAATACTGTGTGTCCGACAGAGTGATTAGCAGCACAGGGGCTCCATAGGGGACTGTCTTGTCTCCCTTTGTCTTCACCATTTACACCTTGGACTTCAACTACTGCACAGAGTCTTGTCATCTTCAGAAATTTTCTGATGACTCTGCCATAGTTGGATGCATCAGCAGGGGAGATGAGGCTGAGTACAGGGCTACGGTAGGAAACTTTGTCACATAGTGTGAGCAGAATTATCTGCAGCTTAATGTGAAAAAGACTAAGGAGCTGGTGGTAGACCTGAGGAGAGCTAAGGTACCCGTGCGCCTGTTTCCATCCTGGTGGTCAGTGTGGACATGGTGGAGGATTACAAGTACCTGGGGATACGAATTGACAATAAACTGGACTGGTCAAAGAATACTGAGGCTGTCTACAAGAAGGGTCAGAGTCGTCTCTATTTCCTGAGGAGACTGAGGTCCTTTAACATCTGCCAGACGATGCTGAGGATGTTCTACGAGTCTGTGGTGGCCAGTGCGATCATGTTTGCTGTTGTGTGCTGGGGCAGCAGGCTGAGGGTAGCAGACACCAACAGAATCGTAAGGTCAGTGATGTTGTGGGGATGGAACTGGACTCTGACGGCGCTGTCTGAAAAGAGGATGCTGTCCTTGTTGCATGCCATCGTGGACAATGCCTCCCATCCACTACATAATGTACTGGTTGGGCACAGGAGTACATTCAGCCGGGGGCTCATTCCACCGAGATGCAACACAGAGCAACATAGGAAGTCATTCCTGCCTGTGGCCATCAAACTTTACAACTTCTCCCTTGGAGGGTCAGACACCCTGAGCCAATAGGCTGGACCTGGATTTATTTCCTGGCATAATTTACAAATTACTATTTAATTATTTATGGTGCAACTGTAACAAAAACCAATTTTCCCCGGGATCAAAAAAGTATGACAATGACTATGACAATGACATACAAATGGGACTGTCCCCACCCAGACACACTTTCACTGAGATTACAGACACACAAATGGGACAGTCCCCACCCACACACACAATCACTGAGATACAGACACACCAATCGGACTATCCCCACCCACACACACCGTCACTGAGATATAGACTCCCCAATGGTACTGTCCCCACCCACACACCGTCACTAACATACAGACACACCAATGGGATTCTCCCCACCCACACTCTGCCACTGAGATATAGACACACCAATAGGACTATCCCCACCCACAAACACTGTCAGTGAGATAAGGACACACCAATGGGACTGTCCCCACCCACGCACATGGTCACTGTGATACAGACACACTAACGGGACTATCTCCACCTACACACACACTCACTGAGATACAGACACACCAATGGGAGTGTCCCTACCCACAAAAACCATCACTGGATACAGACACACAAATGGGACTGTCCCCACCCACAAACACCATCACTGAGATACAGACACAGAAATGGGACTGCCCCGCCCACACACACCATCAGTGAGATACAGACACACCAATGAGACTGACCCCATGTACACACAGCGTCACTGAGATACAGACACACCAATGAGACTGACCCCATGTACACACAGCGTCACTGAGATACAGACACACCAATGGGACTATCCACACCAACACATACCGTCACTGAAATACAGACAAATGGGACCATCACCACCTACAAACACCATCACTGAGAAACAAACCAATGGGACCGTCCGCATGTGCACACATCATCACTGAGTCTACAGCAACACAAATGAGAATGTCCCCACCCAAACACACCATTAGCGAGATTCAGGCACACCAATGGTACTATCTCCACCCACACACACCGTCACTGAAATACAGACACACCAATGGTACTATCTCCACCCACACACCCCGTCACTGAAATACAGACACACCAATGGTACTATCCCCACCCACATACACCGTCACTGAGATACAGACACATCAATAGGATTGTTCCCACTCAAACACACCATCCCTGAGGTTCAAACACACCAATGGGATTCTCTCCACCCACACACTGCCACTGAGATACAGAAAAACCAATAGGACTATCCCCACCCACACATACCATCAGTGAGATTACAGACTGACAAATGGGACTGACCCCACCCACACACGCCGTCAATGAGATATAGACACAATAGTGGGACTGTCCCCACCAACACACACCATCACTGAGATACAGACACATCAAAGGGAATGTCCCCACCCACACACACCCTCAGTGAGACACAAACACACTGACAAGACTATCCACACGTATACACACTGTCACTGAGGCTACAGACACACAAATGGTACTGTCCCCACTGAGACACACTTTCACTGAGATTACAGACACACAAATGGGACTGACCCACCCACACACACCATTAGTGAGATACAAACACACCATAGGGACCGTCCCCAACCACACACAAGATCACTGAAATACAGATATGCCAATAGGACTATCCCTACCCACGAATACTGTCAATGAGACACAGACACTCCAGTGGGACTGTTCCCAACCACATACACACCGTCACAGAGATACAGACAGAAAAATAGGACTGTTCCCAACCCCACACATAGCATCACTGAGATACACACACACCAATGGGAGCGTCCCCACCCACAAACACTGTCACTGAGATACAGACACACCAATGGGAATATCCGCACCAACATACACCCTCAGTGAGACACAAACACACTGACAGAACTATCTACACGTACACACACTGTCACTGAGATACAGACACCCCAATGGTACTGTCTCCACCCACACACCGTCACTAACATATAGATACACCATTGGGATTCTCCCCACCCACACTCTGCCACTGAGATACAGGCACACCACTAGGACTATCCCCACCCACAAACACTGTCAGTGAGATACAGACGTACCAATGGGACTATCCCCACCCACAAACACCGTCACTGAGATACAGACAAACAATGGGATTCTCCCCACCCACAAACACAGTCAGTAAGATACAGACACACTAATGGGACTATCCCCACCAGAACACACCATCACTGAAGTACAGACCCACAAATGGGAGTATCTAAAACCACACACACACAGTCAGTGCGGTACAGACACACCAATAGGACTATCCCAACCCACACACCGGCACTGACATACAGACACACCAGTGTGACTGTCCCACCCACACACATCATCACTGAGATCACAGAATCACCAATGGGACTGTTCCAAACCACATGCACAATCACAGAGATACAGACACAGAAATGGGACTGTCCCCACCCAAACGCACGGTCAGAGAGATACAGACAAACCAATGGGACTATCCCCACTCACACACACCATCACTGAGATACAAACATATGAATAGGACTGTCCCCACTCAAACACACTGTCAGTGAGGTACAGACACACCAATGGGATTCTCTCCACCCAAACACTTCAACTGAGATAGAGACAAAACAATAGGACTATCCCCACCCACACACATCATCAATGAGATTACAGACTCACGAATGGGACTGTCCCCACCCATACACATAGTCAGTGAGATACAGACACAACAATGGGACTGTACCCACCGACACACACCGTCACTGAGATATAGACATACCAATGGAACTGTAACCACCCACACTCTGCCACTGAGATACAGACACACCACCAGGACTATCCTCACCCACACGCACTGTCACTGAGATACAGGCGCCCCAATGGGACGGCCCCACCCACACACATGGACAGTGAGATACAGATACAACAATGGGACCATTCTCACCCACAAACACCATCACTGAGATACAGACACACCAATGGGACTGTCCCCACCCTCAAACATCATCACTGAGATACAGACGCAACAATGGGATCGTCCCCACCTATACACACCGTCAGGAAGACACAGACACACCCATGGGACTGTTCCCACCCACACACACCATCAGTGAGATACACACACACCAATGGGACTCTCCCAACCCACAAACACCGTCACTGAGATACAGAAACACAAATGGGACTGTTCCCACCCAGACACACGGTCACTGAGATGCAGAGTGACCAGTCAGACTGTCCCCACCCACAAACACCGTCACTGAGATACAGACACAGCAATGGGTCCGTCTCCACCCACACACACTGTCAGTGACACACAGACATACCAATGGGACAATCCCCACCAACACACACCGTCACTGAGATACAAACACACTAATGGGACCATCACCACCCACAATCACCATCACTGAGATACAGACATACCAATGGGACTGTCCCCATGTGCACACACCACCACTGAGATTACAGAAACACAAATGGGTATGTCCCCACCCACACACACTGTTATTGAGCTATAGGCACACCAATGGGACTGTCCCCACCTACACACACCGTCACTGAGATACATACACACCATAAGACCATAAGACAAAGGAGCAGAAGTCAGCCATTCGACCCATCGAGTCTGCTCCGTCATTTTATCATGAGCTGATCCATTCTCCCATTTAGTCCTACTCCCCTGCCTTCTCACCATAACCTTTGATGCCCTGGCTACTCAGATACCTATCAATCTCTGCCTTAAATACACCCAATGACTTGGCCTCCACTGCTGCCCGTGGCAACAGATTCCATAGATTCACCACCCTCTGACTAAAAAAATTTCTTTGCTTTTCTGTTCTGAATGGGCGCCCTACAATCCTTAAGTCATGCCCTCTCGTACTAGACTCCCCCATCATGGGAAAGAACTTTGCCACATCCACTCTACCCATGCCTTTCAACATTCAAAATGTTTCTATGAGGTCTCCCCTCATTCTTCTAAATTCCAGGGAATACTGTCCAAGAGCGGACAAACGTTCCTCATATGTTAACCCTATCATTCCCAGAATCATTCTAATGAATCTTCTCTGTACCCTCTCCAACCTCAGCACATCCTTTCTTAAATAAGGACACCAAAACTGCCCACAGTACTCCAAGTGAGTACTCACCAGTGCCATATAGAGCCTCAACATCACAGCCCTGCTCCTATACTCTATTCCTCT
This sequence comes from Mobula hypostoma, assembly GCF_963921235.1. NCBI lineage: Eukaryota > Metazoa > Chordata > Chondrichthyes > Myliobatiformes > Myliobatidae > Mobula > Mobula hypostoma. The sequence continues at coordinate 113,339,268 of NC_086104.1, forward strand.
AGAAATGAATGCCAACATTGCATTCGCCTTCTTCACTACTGACTCAACCTGGACGTTAACTTTAAGGGTATCCTGTACGAGGACTCTCAAGTACCGTTGCATCTCAGAACTTTGAATTCTTTCTCCATTTAAATAATAGTCTGCCCGTTTATTTTTCCTGCCAAAGTGCATAACCATACACTTTCCAACATTGTACTTCATTTGCCACTTCTTTGCCCATTCTTCCAATCTATCCAAGTCTCTCTGCAGACTCTCCATTTCCTCAGCACTACCGGCCCCTCCACCTATCTTCGTATCGTCAGCAAACGTAGCCACAAAGCCATCTATTCCATAATCCAAATCATTGATGTACAATGTAAAAAGAAGCGGCCCCAACGCTGATCCCTGTGGAACACCACTGGTAACCGGCAGCCAACCAGAATAGGATCCCTTCATTCCCACTCTCTGTTTCCTGCCAATCAGCCAACACTCTATCCACGTATGTAACTTTCTCATAATTCCATGGGCTCTTACCTTGTTAAGTAGCCTCATGTGTGGCACCTTGTCAAAGGCCTTCTGAAAATCCAAATATACAACATCCACTGCATCTCCCTTGTCTAGCCTACTGGTAATTTCCTCAAAAAATTGTAATAGGTTTGTCAGGCAGGATTTTCCTTTCAGGAATCCATGCTGAGTTCTGCCTATCTTGTCATATGCCACCAGGTACTCTGTAACCTCATCCTTGACAATCAACTCCAACAACTTCCCAACCACCGATGTCAAGCTAACAGGTCTATAATTTCCTTTTAGCTTCCTTGCCCCCTTCTTAAATAGCGGAGTGAAATTTGCAATCTCCCAGTCCTCTGGAACCATGCCAGAATCTATCGACTTTTGAAAGATCATCGCTAATGCCTCCGCAAACTCCACAGCTGCTTCCTTCAGAACACGCGGGTGCATTCCATCTGGTCCAGGAGATTTATCTACCTTTAGACTATTCAGCTTCTGAGTACTTTCTCTGTCGTAATTGTGACAGCGCGCACTTCTCTTCCCTGCCACCCTTGAGTGTCCAGTATACTGCTGATGTCTTCCTCAGTGAAGACTGATGCAAAATACTCGTTCAGTTCCTCTGCCATCTCCTTATCTCCCATTACAATTTCTCCAGCATCATTTTCTATCGGTCCTATATCTACTCTCACCTGCCTTTTACTCTTTATATACTTGAAAAAGCTTTTAGTATCCTCTTTGATATTATTTGCTAGCTTCCTTTCATGGTTAATCTTTTCCCTCTTAATGACCTGCTTGGTTTCCTTTTGTAAGGTTTTAAAAACTTCCCAATCCTCTGTCTTCCCACTAATTTTTACTTCCTTGTATGCCCTCTCCCTTGCTTTAACTTTGGCTTTGACTTCTCTTGTCAACCACGGTTGGATCCTTTTTCCACTCAAAAATTTCTTCTTTTTTGGAATATACCTGTCTTGCACCTTCCTCATTTCTCACATAAACTCCAGCCACTGCTGCTCTGCTGTCTTTCCCGCCAGTGTCCCTTTCCAGTCAACTTTGGCCAGTTCCTCTCTCCTGCCATTGTAATTTCCTTTACTCCACTGACATACCGACACATCAGATTTCGGCTTCTCTTTTTCAAATTTCGCAGTGAACTCAATCATGTTATGATCACTGCCTCCTAAAGGTTCCTTCACCTCAATCTCTCCAATCACCTCCGGTTCATTACACAATACCCAAGCCAGTACAGCCGATCCCCTAGTGGGCTCAACATCAAGCTGTTCTAAAAGGCCATCTCGCAGACATTCTACAAATTCTCTCTCTTGAGATCCAGTGCCTACCTGATTTTCCTAATCCACTCGTATGTTAAAATCCCCCACAATTATCCTATCACTGCCCTTCTGACAAGCCTTTTCTATTTCCAGTTGTAATTTGTAGTCCACTTTCCTGCAGCTGTTTGGAGGCCTATAAATAACTGCCATCAGGGTCCTTTTACCCCTGCTATTTCTTAGCTCAACCCATAAAGATTCTGCACCTTCCGATCCTATATCACCTCTTTCTAATGATTTAATATCATTTCTTACCAATAAAGCCACACCTCCCCCTCTGCCTACCTTCCTATCCTTCCGATACACCGTGTATCTTTGGACATTCAGCTCCCAGAGACATGCATCCTTTAGCCAGGTCTCAGTGATGGCCAAAATATCATACCTGCCAATCTATAACTGTACGACAAGATCATTCACCTTATTCCTTATGCTGCGTGCATTTAAGTACAACACCTTAAGACCAGTAGTTGATACATTTCGCTTTGATTTCACCGCAACTTTATTGCACTGCAACTCATCCCAATGGCTACAAATTTGCCCAATCACCTGCCTGTCTTTCCTGACATCTTTACTGCTCACTATCTTAGATTTATTTCTGTTTTCCCCTTCCTCCGCTCTGTCATTCTCCCATCCCCCTGCCAAATTGGTTTAAACCCTCCCTAACAGCTCTATTCAACTTTCCCACTAGGATATTGGTCCCCTTCGGGTTCAGGTGTAACCTGTCCTTTTGGAACAGGTCATACTTCCCCCAGAAGAGATCCCAATTATCCAAGAATCTGAAGCTCTGCCCCCTACACCAGTCTCCCAGCCATGCATTCATCTGCCTGATCCTACTATTCTTGCCCTCGCTAGCACGTGGCACAGGTAGCAATCCGGAGATTACTACCCTGGAGGTCCTGCTTCTCAGCTTCCTTCCTAAGTCCTGGAAATCTCTCTTCAGGACCTCCTCCTTTGTCCTACCTATGTCATTGGTACCAACATGTACCAAGACAACTGGCTGCTCACCCTCCCCCTTCAGAATATTCAGGACCCAATCCGAAACATCCCGTACCCTGGCACCTGAGAGGCAACACACCATGCGGGTATCTCTATCAGACTCACAGAATCTCCTGTCCGTTCCGCTGACTATGGAATCCCCTATGACGACCGTATTTCTCTTCTTCCCCCCTTCTCTCCTGCACAACAGCGCCAGGCCCAGTGCCAGAGACCCAGTCACCGTGGGGACCTGTCAGGTCATCCCCCTCAACAGCATCGAGAACAAGATATTTGTTGCTGACGGGGACAGCCACAGCTGTGCTCTCCACTATCCGGGCATTTCCCTTCCCTCTCTTGACAGTGACCCAGCTTACTGACCCCTGTAGCCTCGGGATGACTACCACCCTGTAGCTCCTGTCTATCACCTCTTCACTTCAATGGGACTATCCCCACCCGTAAACACCGTCAGTGAGACACAGACACATCAATGGGACTGCCCCCACCCAAACACTGCGTTGCTAAGATACAGACACACCAGTGGGACTGTCCCCACCCACACACAGCGTCACTGACATACAGGCACACCAATGGGACCTCCTCATCTACACACACCGTCACTGAGATACAGACACACCCATGGGACCGTCTGCACCCACACACACCGTCAGTGAGGTACAGACACACCAGTGGGACTATCCCCACCCACACACACTGACAGTGAGACACAGACACACGAATGGGACTGTCCCCACTCAAACACACCGTCACTGAGATACAGACACACCCATGGGACCGTCTGCACCCACACACACCGTCAGTGAGGTACAGACACACCAGTGGGACTATCCCCACCCACACACACTGACAGTGAGACACAGACACACGAATGGGACTGTCCCCACTCAAACACACCGTCACTGAGGTACAGACACACCAATGGGACCGTCTGCACCCACACACATCGTCAGTGACATACAGACACACCAATGGGACTATACCCACTCACACACACACCGACAGTTAGACGCAGACACACCAGTGAGATTCCCCCCACCCATACACAAGATCACTGAGATACAAGCACACCAATAGGACTATCCCCACCCACAAATACTGTCAATGAGACACAGACACTCCAATGGGACTGTTCGCAACCACATACACACCATCACTGAGATACAGACACATCAATTGGACTGTTCCCAACGCCACACACACCATCACTGAGATACAGACACTCCAATGGGACTATCTCCACCCACATACACTGTCACTAAGATTACAGACTCACCAATGGGACTGTTCCAAACCACATGCAATATTACTGAGATACAGACACAGATATAGGACTGTCCCCACCCAAACACACGGTCAGAGAGATACAGACACAGCAATCGGACTATCCCCACCCACACACACCGTCACTGAGATATAGATACCCCAATGGTACTGTCCCCACCCAAACACCGTCACTAACATACAGACATACCAATGGGATTCTCCCCACACACACTCTGCCACTGAGATACAGACAAACTAATAGGACTATCCCCACCCACACAAACCATCACTGAGATACAGCACAGATATGGAACTTCCCCACCCACACACACCATCAGTGAGAAACAGACACACCAATGAGATGGACCCCACGTACACACAACGTCACTGAGATACAGACATAGTAATGGGACCATCACCACCCATAAACACCATCACTGAGATACAAACCAATGTGACTGTCCCCATGTGCACACACCGCCACTGAGATTACAGAAACACAAATGGGTATGTCCCCACCCAAACACACCGTTAGTGAGATACAGACACACCAATGGGACTGTCCCCACCCACACACACCGTCACTGAGAAACAGATACACCATAAGACCATAAGACAACGGAGCAGAAGTCGGCCATTCGACCCATCAAGTCTGCTCCACCATTTTATCATGAGCTGATCCATTCTCCCATTTAGTCCCACTCTCCCGCCTTCTCACCATAACCTTTGATGCCCTGGCTACTCAGATACCTATCAATCTCTGCCTTAAATACACCCAATGACTTGGCCTCCACTGCTGCCCATGGCAACAGATTCCATGGATTCACCACCCTCTGACTAAAAAAATTTCTTCGCATTTCTGTTCTGAATGAGCGCCCTTCAATCCTGAAGTCATGCCCTCTCGTACTAGACTCCCCCATCATGGGAAAGAACTATCTGGGCATTTCCCTTCCCTCTCTTGACAGTGACCCAGTTTTCTGACCCCTATAACCTCAGGATGACTACCTCCCTGTAGCTCCTGTCTATCACCTCTTCACTTCAATGGGACTATCCCCAACCGCAAACACAGTCAGTGAGACACAGACACACCAATGGGACTGTTCCCACCCACACACACCGTCACTGAGGAACAGACACGCCAGTGGGATTATCCCCACACACACACACACACACACACACACACACACCATCACTGAGATACAGACACACAAATGCGACTATCCCCACCTACACACAGTGTCACTGAGATACAGACACATCAGTGGGTCGATTCCCACCCACGCACTCTGTCAGGGATACACAGTGGGACTATCCCCAACAACACACACTGTCACTGAGATACAGAATGACTAATGGGACCATCACCACCCACAAACAACATCACTGAGATACAGACACACCGATGCGACTACCCACCCACACACACCGTTAGTGAGACACAGACACACCATGGGACTATCCCCACCCACACACACCGTCACTGAGATACAGATCCACCAATGGGACCATCTCCACCCACACACCGTCACTGAGATACAGACACACCAGTGGGATTGTTCCAACCCACACACCCCATCACTGAGATACAGGCTCACCAATGGGACTGCCCCACTCACACACACCGTCACTGACATACAGACACACGAATGGGACAATCCCCACCAACATACACCGTCACTGAGATACAAACACACTAATGGGACCATCACTACCCACAAACACCATCACTGAGACAGAGACACACCAATGGGACTGTCCCCATGTGCACACACCACCACTGAGACTACAGAAACACAAATGGGTATGTCCCCACCCAAACACACCATCAGTGAGATACAGACACACGAATGGGACTCTCCCAACCCACAAACACCGTCACTGAGATACAGACACCCCAATGGGACTGTCCCCACCCACACACACCATCACTGAGATACAGACACAGAAATGGGACTGTCCCCAAACACACACACCATCAGTGAGATACAGACACACCAATGGGATGATGATCACCCAAACACACCGTCACTGAAGTACAGCACACCAATGGGAGTATCTTGAACCACACACACCGTAAGGTACATACAGAAACACCAGTGGGACTATCCCCAACCACAAACACCGTCAGCACGATACAGACACACCAATGGTACCGTACCGACCTACACACACGATCACGGAGATACAGACAGACCAATGGGACTATACACACCCACACACAACGTCAGTCAGATACAGACAAACCAATGGGACTGTCCCCACCCACACACACCATCAGTGAGATACACACACACCAATGGGACAGTCCCCTCTCACACACACCATCACTGAATACAGACACACAAATGGGACAGTGCCCACCCACGTACACCATCACTGAGATACAGAGACACCAGTGGAACTGTCCCCCCACCCACAAATACCATCATTGAGATACAGACCAAACAATGGGACTGTCTGCATGTGCGCACAACTCCACTGAGACTACAGATACACAAATGAGAATGTCGCCACCCACACACAATGTTAGTGAGATACAGACACAACAATGGGACTATCCTCACCCACACACACTGCCACTGAGATACAGGCACACCAATGGGACTGTCCCCACCCACAAACGGCATCACTGAGATACAGACGCAACAATGGGATTGTCCTCACCAACACACACCATCAGGGAGACACAGACACACCCATGGGACTGTCCCCACGCACACACACCATCATTGAGATACAGACACAGAAATGGGACTGTCCCCAGCAACAAACACCGTTAGTGAGATACAGACACAACAATGGGACTATCATCACCCAAGCACACCGTCACTGAAGTACAGACACACCAATGGGAGTATCTCGAACCACACGCACCATAAGTGAGATACAGACACACCAATGGGAATATCCCCACCCATGCACAATGCCACTGACAGATGGACACACCAATGGGACCGTCCTGACCCACAGACAGGATCACGGAGATACAAACACACCAATGGGACCATGCCCACCCACACACACCGTTACTGACGTATGGACACACCAATGGGACTGTCCCCACCCACACACACCGTCACTGAGATACAGACACACCAATGGGACTGTCCCCACCAACGCACACCGTCATGGAGATACAGACACACTGATGGGACCATGCCCACCCACACACACCGTTACTGACGTATGGACACACCAATGGGACTGTCCCCACCCAAACACACCATTACTGAGATACAGACACACCAGTGGGACTATCACCACCCACCAACACCGTCAGTGAGACACAGACTCACCAATAGGACTGTCCCCACCCACACACAGCATCACTGAGATACAGACACACGAGTAGGTCGATCCCCACCCACCCACACTGTCAGGGAGACACAGGCACACCAATGGGTCTATCCCCACCCACCAATACTGTCAGTGAGAAATAGACACACCAATGGGACCGTCCACACCCAAACACATTGTCACTATGACTCAGACACACCAATGTGACCATCCTCAACAACACATACAGTCACTGAGATAGAGACAAACCAATGAGACTGTCCCGATGCACACACATAATAACCGAGACTACAGAAACACAACTGGGAATGTCCCCACTCAAAACACAGTTAGTGAGATACAGACACACCAGAGGGACTCTCCCCACCCACACACACTGTCACTGAGAAATAGACACACCAATGGGACTGTCACCACCCACAAACACCATCACTGAGATACAGGAACAGCAATGGGACTGTCATCACCACACAACGCTTCACTGTGATACAGGCACACCAATGAGACTGTCACCACCTACACAAAGCTTCACATGCGCTCTGTGTGTTTGGATAGTAACTGTGTGTGTTTGGATGTGCTGAGTGTGTTTGGATAGTAACTGTGTGTGCTTGGATGTGTGTGTGTGTCTGGATGCTCTGTGTGTGTTTGATGCGCTGTGTGTGCTTGGTTAGTAACTGTGTGTGTTTGGATGCACCGTGTGTGTTTGGACGTGCTGTGTGTGTTTGGATGTGCTGTGTGTGTTTGGATGCACTGTGTGTGTTTGGATGTGCTGTGTGTGTTTGGATGCGCTGTGTGTGTTTGGATGCGCTGTGTGTGATTGAATGCGCTGCGTGTGTTTGGTTAGTAGCAGTGTGTGTTTGGATGCGCTGTGAGCGTTTGGATGCGCTGTGTGTTTGGATAGTAACTGTGTGTGTTTGGATGTGCTGTGTGTGTTTGGATAGTAGCTGTATGTGTTTGGATGTGCTGTGGGTGTTGGACGTGCTGTGTGTGTTTGTATGCACCGTGTGTGTTTGGATGTGCTGTGTGTGTTTGTATGCACTGTGTGTGTTTGGACACGCTGTGTGTGTTTGGATAGTAACTGTGTATGTTTGGACACACTGTGTGTGTTTGGATGTGCTGTGTGTGTTTGGATGCACTGTGTGTGTTTGGATAGTAACTGTGTGTGTTTGGATAGTAGCTGTATGTGTTTGGATGTGCTGTGTGTGTTTGGACACGCTGTGTGTGTTTGGATAGTAACTGTGTATGTTTGGACACACTGTGTGTGTTTGGATGCGCTGTGTGTGTTTGGATGCACTGTATGCGTTTGCATAGTAATTGTGTGTGTTTGGAGCGCTGTGTGTGTTTGGATAGCAACTGTGAGTGTTTGGATGCACTGTGTGTGTTTGGATGTGCTGTGTGTGTTTGGATGCACTGTGTGTGTTTGGATAGTAACTGTGTGTGTTTGGATAGTAGCTGTATGTGTTTGGATGTGTTGTGGGTGTTTGGACGTGCTGTGTGTGTTTGTATGCACCGTGTGTGTTTGGATGTGCTGTGTGTGTTTGTATGCACTGTGTGTGTTTGGACACGCTGTGTGTGTTTGGATAGTAACTGTGTATGTTTGGACACACTGTGTGTGTTTGGATGCACTGTATGCGTTTGCATAGTAATTGTGTGTGTTTGGAGCGCTGTGTGTGTTTGGATAGCAACTGTGAGTGTTTGGATGCACTGTGTGTGTTTGGATGTGCTGTGTGTGTTTGGATGCACTGTGTGTGTTTGGATAGTAACTGTGTGTGTTTGGATAGTAACTGTGTGTGTTTGGATGCACTGTGTGTTTGGATAGTAACTTTGGGTGTTCGGATGAGCTGTGTGTGTTTGGATAGTAATTGTGTGTATTTGGATGCGCTGTGTGTGTTTAGATAGTAACTGTCTGTGTTTCGATGTGTTGTGTGTGTTTGGATAGAAACTGTATCTGTTTGGATGTGCTGTGTGTGTTTGTATGCACCGTGTGTGTTTGGACGTGCTGTGTGACTTTGGATGAACTGTGTGTGTTTGGATAGTAACTGTGTGTGTTTGGATGTGCTATGTGTGTTTGGACACACTGTGTGTGTTTAGATAGTAACTGTGTATGTTTGGACACATTGTGTATGTTTGGACATACTGTGTGTGTTTGGATGCGCTGTGTGTGTTTGGAGGCACTCTGGGTGTTTGGATGCACTCTGTGTGTTTGGATAGTAACTGTGTGTGTTTGGATGCGCTGTGTTGGATTAGCTGCGCTGTGTGTGTTTGGATAGCAACTGCGTGTGTTTGGATAGTAACTGTGTGTGTTTGGATAGTAACTGTGTGTGTTTGGATGCACTGTGTGTGTTTGTATGTGCAGTGTGTGTTTAGATTGTAACTGTGTATGTTTGGATGTGCTGTGTGTGTTTGGATGTGCTGTGTGTGTTTGGATGCGCTGAGTGTGTTTGGATAGTAACTGTGTGTGTTTGGATGTGCTATGTGTGTTTGGACACACTGTAACTGTGTATGTTTGGAGGCGCAGTGTGTTTGGATAGTAACTGTGTGTGTTTGGATGCACTGTGTGTGTTTGGATGTGCAGTGTGTGTTTGGATAGTAACAGAGTGTGTTCATATGTGCTGTGTGGTTGGATGTGCTGTGTGTGTTTGTATGCACCATGTGTGTTTGGATGTGCTGCGTGTGTTTGGATGTGCTGCGTGTGTCTGGATGTGGTATGTGTGTTTGGACTCACTGTAACTGTCTATGTTTGGATGCGCAGTGTGTTTGGATAGTAACTGTGTGTGTTTGGATAGTAATTGTCTGTATTTGGATTTGCTGTGTGTGTTTGGATGAGCTGTGTGTGTTTGGACACGCTGTTTGTGATTGGTTGTGCTGTGTGTGTTCGGATGCGCTGTGTGTGTTTGGTTAGCAACTGTGTGTGTTTGGAGGCGCTGTGGGTGTTTGGATGTGCTGTGTGTGTTTGGATGCACTGTGTGTGTTTGGATAGTAACTCTGAGTGTTTGTACAGTAACTGTGTGTGTTTGGATGTTCTCTGTGTGTTTGGATAGTAACTGTGTGTGTCTGGATGCGCTGTGTGTGCTTAGCTGCCCTGTGTGTGTTTGGATAGTAACTGTCTGTGTATGGATTTGCTGTGTATGTTTGGATGTGCTGTGTGTGTTTGGACACGCTGTTTGTGATTGGATGCGCTGTGTGTGTTTGGTTAGTAACTGTGTGTTTGGACAGTAACTGTGTGTGTTTGGATGCGCTGTGTGTGTTTGGATGCACTATGTGTGTTTGGATAGTAACTGTGTGTGTCTGGATGCGCTGTGTGTGCTTAGCTGCCCTGTGTGTGTTTGGATAGTAACTGTCTGTGTATGGATTTGCTGTGTATGTTTGGATGTGCTGTGTGTGTTTGGACACGCTGTTTGTGATTGGATGTGCTGTGTGTGTTTGGATAGTAGCTGTGTGTGTTTAATGTGCTGTTTGTGTTTGGATGTGCTATGTGTGTTTGGACACACTGTTTGTGTTTGGATAGTGACTGTGTGTGTTGGATAGTAACTGTGTGTTTTTGGAAGAGCTGTGTGTGTTTGGATGTGCTATGTGTGTTTGGCACACTGTGTGTGTTTGGACAGTAACTGTGTGTGTTTGGACACACTGTACATGTTTGGATGCACTGTGTGTTTTTGAATAGTAACTGTGTGTGTTTGGATGCGCTGTGTGTGTTTGGATAGTTACTCTGTGTGTTTGGATGTGCTGTGTTTGTTTGGATAGTAGCTGTGTGTGTTTGGATGTGCTATGTGTGTTTGGATAGCAGCTGTGTGTGTTTAATGTGCCGTGTGTGTTTGGACGCACTGTGTATTTTTGGGTGTGCTGTGTGTGTTTGGATGTGCTATGTGTGTTTGGACACAATGTGTGTGTTTGGATAGTAACTGAGTATTTTTGGACACACTGTATATGTTTGGAGGCGCTGTGTGTGTTTGGATAGTAAATGTGTGTGTTTGGATAGTAACTGTGTGTGTTTGGATGCGCTGTGTGTTTTTGGATAGTAACTGTGTGTGTTTGGATGCAGTGTCTGTTTGGATGCGCTGTGTGTGTTTGGATAGTTACTCTGTGTGTTTGGAGGTGCTGTGTGTATTTGGATAGTAGCTGTGTGTGTTTAATGTGCCGTATGTGTTTGTATGTGCGGTATGTGTTTGTATGCACACTGTGTGTTTGGATAGTAACTGTGTGTGTTTGGATGTGCTATGTGTGTTTGGTCACACTGTTTATGTTTGGATAGTGACTCTGTGTGTTTGGATAGTAACTGTGTGTGTTTGGATGCACTGTGTGTGTTTGGATAGTAACTGTGTGTGTTTGGATAGCAGCTGTGTGTGTTTAATGTGCCGTGTGTGTTTGTATCTGCTGTGTGTGTTTGGATGAGCTGTGGGTGTTTGGAAAGTAATTATGTGTGTTTGGATAGTAATTGTGTCTGTTTGGATGCACTGTGTGTGTTTGGATAATAACTGTGTGTGTTTGGATGCAGTTTGTGTTTGGATAGCAGTTGTGTGTGTTTAATGGGCCATGTGTGTTTGGATGTGCTGTGTGTGTTTGGATGTTCTCTGCCTGTTGGATAGCAGCTGTGTGTGTTTAATGTGCCGTTTGTATATGTATGTGCTGTGTGTGTTCGTATGCACTGTTTGTGTTTGGATGAACTGTGTGTGTTTGGATGCGCTGTGTGTGTTTGGATAGTAACTCTGTGGTTTTGGAAGAGCTGTGTGTGTTTGGATAGTAACTGTGTGTGTTTGGATGCAGTTTGTGTTTGGATAGCAGTTGTGTGTGTTTAATGTGCCGTGTGTGTTTGGATGCGCTGTGTGTGTTTGGATAGTAACTGTGTGTGTTTGGAAGTGCCGTGTGTGTTTGGATGTGCTGTGTTTGATTGTATTCACCGTGTGTGTTTGGATGAGCTGTGTGTGTTTGGATGCGCTGTGTGTGTTTGGATAGTAACTGTGTGGTTTTGGAAGAGCCGTGTGTGTTTGGATAGGAACTGTGTGTGTTTGGATAGCAGCTGTGTGTGTTTGTATGTGCTCTGTGTGTTTAGATGTGCTGTGTGTGTTTGGAAAGTAATTGTGTGTGTTTCGATGTGCTGTGTGTGTTTGGATAGCAGCTGTGTGTGTCTAATGTGCCGTGTGTGTTTGTATGTGCTGTGTGTGTTCATATACACTGTTGTCTGTTTGGATGAGCTGTGTGTGTTTGGATGCCCTGTGTGTGTATGAATAGTAACTGTGTGTGTTTGGATGTGCTATGTGTGTTTGGATAGCAGCTGTGTGTGTTTAATGTGCCGTGTGTGTTTGGATGAGCTGTGTGTGTTTGGATGCGCTGTTTGTGTTTGGATAGTAACTGTGTGTGTTTGGATAGTAAGCGTGTACGTTTGGACGCACTGTGTATTTTTGGGTGTGCTGTGTGTGTTTGGATAGTAACTGTGTGTGTTTGGACGTGCTATGTGTGTTTGGACACAATGTGTGTGTTTGGATAATAACTGAGTATTTTTGGACACACTGTGTATGTTTGGATGCGCTGTGTGTGTTTGGATAGTAAATGGGTGTGTTTGGATAGTAACTCTGTGTGTATTTGTATGTGCTGTGTGTGTTTGGACACAGTGTGTGTGTTTCGATAGCAACTGCATGTGTTTGTATGCGCTGTGTGTATTTTGATAGTAGCTGTGTGTTTTTGGATGAACTGTGTGTGTTTGGATTTTGCTGTGTGTGTTTGGATGTACTGTGTGCGTTTGGACACACTGTGTATGTTTGGATGCGCTGCGTTTTGATAGTAACTGTATGTGCTTGGATGTGCTGTATGTGTTTGGATAGTAACTGTGTGTTTTTGGATGTGCTGTGTGTGTTTGGATGCGCTGTGTGTGTTTGGATAGTAACTGTGTGTTTTTGGATGTGCTGTGTGTGGTTGGATAGTAACTGTGTGTGTTTGGAAGTGCCGTGCGTGTTTGGATGTGCTGTGTTTGATGGTATGCACCGTCTGTGTTTGGACACACTGTGTATGTTTGGATGCGCTGTGTGTGTTTGGATAGTAACTGTGTGTGTTTGGATAGTAACTGTGTGTTTTTGGAAGAGCTGTGTGTGTTTGGATAGTAACTGTGTGTTTTTGGAAGAGCTGTGTGTGTTTGGATAGTAACTGTGTGTGTTTGGACAGTAACTGTGTATGTTTGTACACACTGTGCATGTTTGGATGCGCTGTGTGTTTTTGGATAGTAACTGTGTGCGTTTAGATGCAGTGTCTGTTTGGATGCGCTGTGTGTGTTTGGATAGTTACTCTGTGTGTTTGGAGGTGCTGTGTGTATTTGGATAGTAGCTGTGTGTGTTTAATGTGCCGTGTGTGTTTGTATGTGCGGTATGCGTTTGTATGCACACTGTGTGTTTGGATAGTAACTGTGTGTGTTTGGATGTGCTATGTGTGTTTGGTCACACTGTTTGTGTTTGGATAGGGACTGTGTGTGTTTGGATAGTAACTGTGTTTGTTTGGATAGCAGCTGTGTGTGTTTAATGTGCCGTGTGTGTTTGTATCTGCTGTGTGTGTTTGGATGAGCTGTGGGTGTTTGGAAAGTAATTATGTGTGTTTGGATAGTAATTGTGTCTGTTTGGATGCACTGTGTGTGTTTGGATAATAACTGTGTGTGTTTGGATGCAGTTTGTGTTTGGATAGCAGTTGTGTGTGTTTAATGTGCCGTGTGTGTTTGGATGCGCTGTGTGTGTTTGGATAGTAACTGTGTGTGTTTGGAAGTGCCGTGTGTGTTTGGATGTGCTGTGTTTGATTGTATTCACCGTGTGTGTTTGGATGAGCTGTGTGTGTTTGGATAGTAACTCTGTGGTTTTGGAAAAGCTGTGTGTGTTTGGAAGTGCCGTGTGTGTTTGGATGTGCTGTGTTTGATTGTATTCACCGTGTGTGTTTGGATGAGCTGTGTGTGTTTGGATGCGCTGTGTGTGTTTGGATAGTAACTGTGTGGTTTTGGAAGAGCCGTGTGTGTTTGGATAGGAACTGTGTGTGTTTGGATAGCAGCTGTGTGTGTTTGTATGTGCTCTGTGTGTTTAGATGTGCTGCGTGTGTTTGGAAAGTAATTGTGTGTGTTTCGATGTGCTGTGTGTGTTTGGATAGCAGCTGTGTGTGTTTAATGTGCCGTGTGTGTTTGTATGTGCTGTGTGTGTTCGTATACACTGTGTCTGTTTGGATGAGCTGTGTGTGTTTGGATGCCCTGTGTGTGTTTGAATAGTAACTGTGTGTGTTTGGATGTGCTATGTGTGTTTGGATAGCAGCTGTGTGTGTCTAATGTGCCGTGTGTGTTTGTATGTGCTGTGTGTGTTCGTATACACTGTTGTCTGTTTGGATGAGCTGTGTGTGTTTGGATGCCCTGTGTGTGTTTGAATAGTAACTGTGTGTGTTTGGATGTGCTATGTGTGTTTGGATAGCAGCTGTGTGTGTTTAATGTGCCGTGTGTGTTTGGATGAGCTGTGTGTGTTTGGATGCGCTGTTTGTGTTTGGATGGTAACTGTGTGTGTTTGGATAGTAAGCGTGTACGTTTGGACGCACTGTGTATTTTTGGGTGTGCTGTGTGTGTTTGGATAGTAACTGTGTGTGTTTGGATGTGCTATGTGTGTTTGGACACAATGTGTGTGTTTGGATAATAACTGAGTATTTTTGGACACACTGTGTATGTTTGGATGCGCTGTGTGTGTTTGGATAGTAACTCTGTGGTTTTGGAAAAGCTGTGTGTGTTTGGATAGTAACTGTGTGTGTTTGGAAGTGCCGTGTGTGTTTGGATGTGCTGTGTTTGATTGTATTCACCGTGTGTGTTTGGATGCGCTTTGTGTGTTTGGATGCGCTGTGTGTGTTTGGATAGTAACTGTGTGGTTTTGGAAGAGCCGTGTGTGTTTGGATAGGAACTGTGTGTGTTTGGATAGCAGCTGTGTGTGTTTGTATGTGCTCTGTGTGTTTAGATGTGCTGCGTGTGTTTGGAAAGTAATTGTGTGTGTTTCGATGTGCTGTGTGTGTTTGGATAGCAGCTGTGTGTGTTTAATGTGCCGTGTGTGTTTGTATGTGCTGTGTGTGTTCGTATACACTGTGTCTGTTTGGATGAGCTGTGTGTGTTTGGATGCCCTGTGTGTGTTTGAATAGTAACTGTGTGTGTTTGGATGTGCTATGTGTGTTTGGATAGCAGCTGTGTGTGTTTAATGTGCCGTGTGTGTTTGTATCTGCTGTGTGTGTTTGGATGAGCTGTGGGTGTTTGGAAAGTAATTATGTGTGTTTGGATAGTAATTGTGTCTGTTTGGATGCACTGTGTGTGTTTGGATAATAACTGTGTGTGTTTGGATGCAGTTTGTGTTTGGATAGCAGTTGTTGGTGTTTAATGTGCCGTTTGTATATGTATGTACTGTGTGTGTTCGTATGCACTGTTTGTGTTTGGATGAACTGTGTGTGTTTGGATGCGCTGTGTGTGTTTGGATAGCAGCTGTGTGTGTTTAATGTGCCGTTTATATTTGTATGTGCTGTGTGTGTTGATATGCACCGTGAATGTTTGGATGTGCTGTGTGTGCTTGGAAGCGCTGTTTATGTTTGGACGCACTGTGTGTGTTTGGATGCGCTGCCTATGTTTGGATGCAATGTGTTTGGATAGTAACTGTATGTGTTTGGATGTGCTGTGTGTGTTTGTATGCACCGTGAATGTTTGGATGTGCTGTGTGTGCTTGGATGCGCTGTGTGTGTTTGGATAGTAACTGTGTGTGTTTGAAAGTGCCGTGTGTGTTTAGATGTGCTGTGTTTGATTGTATGCACCATGTCTGTTTGGATGAGCTGTTTGTGTTTGAATGCGCTTTGTGTGTTTGGATAGTAACTGTGTGTGTTTGAATGTGCTGTGTGTGTTTGGATAGTAACTGTGTGTTTTTCGAAGAGCTGTGTGTGTTTGGACAGGAACTGTGTGTGTTTGGATGTGCTATGTGTGTTTGGACACAATGTGTGTGTTTTGATGCACTGTGTGTGCTTGGATAGTAACTGTGTGTGTTTGTATGCACTGTGTGTGTGTTTCGATAGCAACTGTGTGTGTTTGTATGTGCTGTGTGTATTTTGATAGTAGCTGTGTGTGTTTGGATGAACTATGTGTGTTTGGATTTTGCTGTGTGTGTTTGGATGTACTGTGTGCGTTTGGACGCACTGTGTATGTTTAGATGCGCTGTTTGTGTTTGGATGCACTGTGTACATTTGGATGCGCTGCCTAAGTTTGGATGCGCTGCGTTTGGATAGTAACTGTATGTGTTTGGATGTGCTGTGTGTGTTTGTACGCACCATGAATGTTTGGATGTGCTGTGTGTGCTTGGATGCGCTGTGTGTGTTTTGACAGTAACTGTGTGTTTTCGGATGTGCTGTGTGTGTTTGGATAGTAACTGTGTGTGTTTGGAAGTGCCGTGTGTGTTTAGATGTGCTGTGTTTGATTGTATGCACCGTGTCTGTTTGGATGAGCTGTGTGTGTTTGGATAGTAACTGTGTGTGTTTGGATGCACTGTGTGTGTTTGGATAGTAACTGTGTATGTTTTGACACACTGTGCCTGTTTGGATGCCTGTGTGTGTTTGGATACACTCTGTGCGTTTGGATAGTACCTGTTTTGCGTTTGGATCTGCTGTGTGTGTTTGGATAGTAACAGCGTGTGTTTGGAGGCGCTGTGTGTGTTTGGATTGTAACTCTGTGTGTTTGGATAGTAACTGTGTGTGTTTGGATGTGCTGTGTGTGTTTGGATGGGCGGTGTGTGTTTGGATGCACTGTGTGTGTTTGGAGAGTAACTGTGTTTGTTTGGACACACTATGTGTGTTTTAATGCCTGTGTGTGTTTGGATACAATCTGTGTTTTTTGATAGTAACTGTGAGTGTTTGGATCTGCTGTGT
The DNA here is from genome assembly GCF_963921235.1 of Mobula hypostoma. NCBI lineage: Eukaryota > Metazoa > Chordata > Chondrichthyes > Myliobatiformes > Myliobatidae > Mobula > Mobula hypostoma. The sequence goes on from NC_086104.1 coordinate 113,356,517, forward strand.
GTGTTTGTATAGTAACTCTGTGTGATTGGATGTGCTGTGTGTGTTTGGATGTTCTCTATCTGTTGGATAGCAGCTGTGTGTGTTTAATGTGCCGTGTGTGTTTGTATGTGCTGTGTGTGTTCGTATGCACTGTGTCTGTTTGGATGAGCTGTGTGTGTTTGGATGCGCTGTGTGTGTTTGAATAGTAACTGTGTGTGATTGGATGTGCTATGCGTGTTTGGACTCACTGTGTGCGTTTGGATAGTAACTGTGTATGTATGGACGCACTGTGTATATTTGGATGCGCAGTGTGTTTGGATAGTAAATGTGGGTGTTTAATGTGCCGTGTGTGTTTGTATGTGCTGTGTGGGTTTGGATGAGCTGTGGGTGTTTAATGTGCCGTGTGTGTTTGTATGTGCTGTGTGGGTTTGGATGCGCTGTTTGTGTTTGGATAGTAACTGTGTGTGTTTGGATACTAATTGTGTGTGTTTGGATGCACTGCGTGTGTTTGGATAGTAACTGTGTGTGTTTGGATGCAGTGTGTGTTTGGATACAAGCTGAGTGTGCTTAATGTGCCGTGTGTGTTTGTATGTGCTAAGTGTGTTTGGAAAGTAATTGTGTGTGTTTGGATGTTCTGTGTGTGATTGGATAGCAGCTGTGTGTGTTTAATGTGCCCTTTGTATTTGTATGTGCTGTCTGTGTTCGTATGCACTGTTTGTGTTTGGATGAACTGTGTGTGTTTGGATGCGCTGTGTGTGTTTGGATAGTAACTGTGTGTGTTTGGATGTGCTATGTGTGTTTGGACATACTGTGTGTGCTTGGATAGTAACTGTGTGTGTTTGGATGTGCTGTGTGTGTTTGGATGGGCTGTGTGTGTTTGGATGCACTGTGTGTGTTTGGATAGTAACTGTGTATGTTTGGACACACTGTGTGTGTTTGGATGCCTGTGTGTGCTTGGATACACTCTGTGTGTTAGGATAGTAACTCTGCTTTTTTGGATAGTAACTGTGTGTGTTTGGATGTGCTATGTGTGTTTGGATAGCAGCTGTGTGTGTTTAATGTGCCGTTTATATTTGTATGTGCTGTGTGTGTTGATATGCACCGTGAATGTTTGGATGTGCTGTGTGTGCTTGGAAGCACTGTTTATGTTTGGACGCACTGTGTATGTTTGGATGCGCTGCCTATGTTTGGATGCAATGTGTTTGGATAGTAACTGTATGTGTTTGGATGTGCTGTGTGTGTTTGTATGCACCGTGAATGTTTGGATGTGCTGTGTGTGCTTGGATGCGCTGTGTGTGTTTGGATAGTAACTGTGTGTTTTCGGATGTGCTGTGTGTGTTTGGATAGTAACTGTGTGTGTTTGGAAGTGCCGTGTGTGTTTAGATGTGCTGTGTTTGATTGTATGCACCATGTCTGTTTGGATGAGCTGTTTGTGTTTGAATGCGCTTTGTGTGTTTGGATAGTAACTGTGTGTGTTTGAATGTGCTGTGTGTGTTTGGATAGTAACTGTGTGTTTTTCGAAGAGCTGTGTGTGTTTGGACAGGAACTGTGTGTGTTTGGATGTGCTATGTGTGTTTGGACACAATGTGTGTGCTTTGATGCACTGTGTGTGCTTGGATAGTAACTGTGTGTGTTTGTATGCACTGTGTGTGTGTTTCGATAGCAACTGTGTGTGTTTGTATGCGCTGTGTGTATTTTGATAGTAGCTGTGTGTGTTTGGATGAACTATGTGTGTTTGGATTTTGCTGTGTGTGTTTGGATGTACTGTGTGCGTTTGGACGCACTGTGTATGTTTAGATGCGCTGTTTGTGTTTGGATGCACTGTGTACATTTGGATGCGCTGCCTATGTTTGGATGCGCTGCGTTTGGATAGTAACTGTATGTGTTTGGATGTGCTGTGTGTGTTTGTACGCACCATGAATGTTTGGATGTGCTGTGTGTGCTTGGATGCGCTGTGTGTGTTTTGACAGTAACTGTGTGTTTTCGGATGTGCTGTGTGTGTTTGGATAGTAACTGTGTGTGTTTGGAAGTGCCGTGTGTGTTTAGATGTGCTGTGTTTGATTGTATGCACCGTGTCTGTTTGGATGAGCTGTGTGTGTTTGGATAGTAACTGTGTGTGTTTGGATGCACTGTGTGTGTTTGGATAGTAACTGTGTATGTTTTGACACACTGTGCCTGTTTGGATGCCTGTGTGTGTTTGGATACACTCTGTGCGTTTGGATAGTACCTGTTTTGCGTTTGGATCTGCTGTGTGTGTTTGGATAGTAACAGCGTGTGTTTGGAGGCGCTGTGTGTGTTTGGATTGTAACTCTGTGTGTTTGGATAGTAACTGTGTGTGTTTGGATGTGCTGTGTGTGTTTGGATGGGCGGTGTGTGTTTGGATGCACTGTGTGTGTTTGGAGAGTAACTGTGTTTGTTTGGACACACTATGTGTGTTTTAATGCCTGTGTGTGTTTGGATACAATCTGTGTTTTTTGATAGTAACTGTGAGTGTTTGGATCTGCTGTGTGTGTTTGTATAGTAACTCTGTGTGATTGGATGCGCTGTGTATGTTTGGAAAGTAATTATGTGTGTTTGGATAGTAATTGTGTCTGTTTGGATGCACTGTGTGTGTTTGGATAATAACTGCGTGTGTTTGGATGCAGTTTGTGTTTGGATAGCAGTTGTGTGTGTTTAATGTGCCGTGTGTGTTTGGATGTGCTGTGTGTGTTTGGATGTTCTCTGCCTGTTGGATAGCAGCTGTGTGTGTTTAATGTGCCGTGTGTGTTTATATGTGCTGTGTGTGTTCGTATGCACTGTGTCTGTTTGGATGAGCTGTGTGTGTTTGGATGCGCTGTGTGTGTTTGAATAGTAACTGTGTGTGATTGGATGTGCTTTGCGTGTTTGGACTCACTGTGTGCGTTTGGATAGTAACTGTGTATGTATGGACGCACTGTGTATATTTGGATGCGCAGTGTGTTTGGATAGTAAATGTGGGTGTTTAATGTGCCGTGTGTGTTTGTATGTGCTGTGTGGGTTTGGATGAGCTGTGGGTGTTTAATGTGCCGTGTGTGTTTGTATGTGCTGTGTGGGTTTGGATGCGCTGTTTGTGTTTGGATAGTAACTGTGTGTGTTTGGATACTAATTGTGTGTGTTTGGATGCACTGCGTGTGTTTGGATAGTAACTGTGTGTGTTTGGATGCAGTGTGTGTTTGGATACAAGCTGAGTGTGCTTAATGTGCCGTGTGTGTTTGTATGTGCTAAGTGTGTTTGGAAAGTAATTGTGTGTGTTTGGATGTTCTGTGTGTGATTGGATAGCAGCTGTGTGTGTTTAATGTGCCCTTTGTATTTGTATGTGCTGTCTGTGTTCGTATGCACTGTTTGTGTTTGGATGAACTGTGTGTGTTTGGATGCGCTGTGTGTGCTTGGATAGTAACTGTGTGTGTTTGGATGTGCTGTGTGTGTTTGGATGGGCGGTGTGTGTTTGGATGCACTGTGTGTGTTTGGAGAGTAACTGTGTTTGTTTGGACACACTATGTGTGTTTTAATGCCTGTGTGTGTTTGGATACAATCTGTGTTTTTTGATAGTAACTGTGAGTGTTTGGATCTGCTGTGTGTGTTTGTATATTAACTCTGTGTGATTGGATGCGCTGTGTATGTTTGGAAAGTAATTATGTGTGTTTGGATAGTAATTGTGTCTGTTTGGATGCACTGTGTGTGTTTGGATAATAACTGCGTGTGTTTGGATGCAGTTTGTGTTTGGATAGCAGTTGTGTGTGTTTAATGTGCCGTATGTGTTTGGATGTGCTGTGTGTGTTTGGATGTTCTCTGCCTGTTGGATAGCAGCTGTGTGTGTTTAATGTGCCGTGTGTGTTTGTATGTGCTGTGTGTGTTCGTATGCACTGTGTCTGTTTGGATGAGCTGTGTGTGTTTGGATGCGCTGTGTGTGTTTGAATAGTAACTGTGTGTGATTGGATGTGCTATGCGTGTTTGGACTCACTGTGTGCGTTTGGATAGTAACTGTGTATGTATGGACGCACTGTGTATATTTGGATGCGCAGTGTGTTTGGATAGTAAATGTGGGTGTTTAATGTGCCGTGTGTGTTTGTATGTGCTGTGTTGGTTTGGATGAGCTGTGGGTGTTTAATGTGCCGTGTGTGTTTGTATGTGCTGTGTGGGTTTGGATGCGCTGTTTGTGTTTGGATAGTAACTGTGTGTGTTTGGATACTAATTGTGTGTGTTTGGATGCACTGCGTGTGTTTGGATAGTAACTGTGTGTGTTTGGATGCAGTGTGTGTTTGGATACAAGCTGAGTGTGCTTAATGTGCTGTGTGTGTTTGTATGTGCTAAGTGTGTTTGGAAAGTAATTGTGTGTGTTTGGATGTTCTGCGTGTGATTGGATAGCAGCTGTGTGTGTTTAATGTGCCCTTTGTATTTGTATGTGCTGTCTGTGTTCGTATGCACTGTTTGTGTTTGGATGAACTGTGTGTGTTTGGATGCGCTGTGTGTGTTTGGATAGCAGCTGTGTGTGTTTAATGTGCCATTTGTATTTCTATGTGCTGTGTGTGTTCGTATGCACTGTTTGTGTTTGGATGAGCTGTGTGTGTTTGGATGCGCTGTGTGTGTTTGAATAGTAACTGTGTGTGTTTGGATGTGCTTCGTGTGTTTGGATAGCAGCTGTGTGTGTTTAGTGTGCCGTGTGTGTTTGTTTGTGCTGTGTGTGTTTGGATGAGCTGTGGGTGTTTGGAAAGTAATTGTGTGTGTTTGGATTAATTGTGTGTGTCTGGATGCACTGTGTGTGTCTGGATGCACTGTGTGTGTTTGGATGCAGTGTGTGTTTGGATAGCAGTTGTGTGTGTTTAATGTTCCGTTTGTGTTGTATGTGCTGTGTTTGTTTGGATGTGCTATGTGTGTTTGGATAGCAGCTTGTGTGTTTAATGTGCCGTTTGTATTTGTATGTGCTGTGTGTGTTCATATGCACTGTTTGTGTTTGGATGAGCTGTGTGTGTTTGGATGCACTGTGTGTGTTTGAATAGTAACTGTGTATGTTTGGATGTGCTATATGTGTTTGGAAACACTGTGTGTGCTTGGATAGTAACTGTGTGTGTGTGGATAGTAACTGTGTATGTTTGGACGCACTGTGTGTATTTGGATGCACTGTGTGTGTTTGGACAGTAGTTCTGTGTGTCTGGATGTGCTGTGTGTGTTTGGATAGCAGCTGTGTGTGTTTAATGTGCCGTGTGTGTTTGTATGTGCTGTGTGTGTTTGGATGAGCTGTGGGTGTTTGGAAAGTAATTGTGTGTGTTTGGATAGTAATTGTGTGTGTTACGATGCACTGCGTGTGTTTGGATAGTAACTGTGCGTGTTTGGATGCAGTGTGTGTTTGGATAGCAGCTGTGTGTGTTTAATCTGCCGTGTGTTTTTGTATGTGCTGTGTGTGTTTGGAAAGTAATTGTGTGTGTTTGGATGTGCTGTGTATGTTTGGATAGCAGCTGTGTGTGTTTAATGTGCCGTTTGTATTTGTATGCGCTGCGTATGTTCATATGCACTGTTTGTGTTTGGATGAACTGTGTGTGTTTGGATGCGCTGTGTGTGTTTGAATAGTAACTGTGTGTGTTTGGATGTGCTATGTGTGTTTGGACATACTGTGTGTGCTTGGATAGTAACTGTGTGTGTTTGGATAGTAACTGGGTATGTTTGGACGCACTGTGTGTATTTGGATGCGCTGTGTGTGTGTGGACAGTAACTGTGTGTGTTTGGATGCGCTGTGTGTTTTTTTTGAAATAACTGTGTGTGTTTGGATGTGCCATGTGTGTTTGGACACAATGTGTGTGTTTCGATAGTAACTGATTATTTTTGGACACACTGTGTATGTTTGGATGCGCTGTGTGTGTTTCGATAGTAAATGTGTGTGTTTGGATAGTAACAGTGTGCGTGTTTGTATGCGCTGTGTGTGTTTGTATGTACTGTATGTGTTTGGATGCGCTGTGTGTGTTTGGAAAGTAATTGTGTGTGTTTGGATAGTAATTGTGTGTGTTTGGATGCACTGTGTGTGTTTGGATGAGCTGTATGTGTTTGGATAGTAACTGTGTGTGTTTGAAGGTGCTGTGTGTGTTTGGATAGTAACTGTGTGTTTTTGGAAGAGCTGTGTGTGTTTGGATAGGAACTGTGTGTGTTTGGATGTGCTATGTGTGTTTGGACACACTGTTTGTGTTTCGATAGTCACTGTGTGTGTTTGGATAGTAACTGTGTGTGTTTGGATAGTAACTGTGTGTGTTTGGATAGCAGCTGTGTGTGTTTCGATGAGCTGTGCATGTTTGGAAAGTAATTATGTGTGTTTGGATAGTAATTGTGTGTGTTTGGATGCACTGCGTGTGTTTGGATAGTAACTGTGTGTATCTGGATAGCAGCTGTGTGTGTTTCGATGAGCTGTGCATGTTTGGAAAGTAATTATGTGTGTTTGGATAGTAATTGTGTGTGTTTGGATGCACTGCGTGTGTTTGGATAGCAGCTGTGTGTGTTTAATGTGCCGTGTGTGTTTGTATGTGCTGTGTGTGTTTGGATGTGCTGTGTGTGTTTGGAAAGTAATTGTGTGTGTTTGGATGTTCTGTGTGTGTTTGGATAGCAGCTGTGTGTGTTTAATGTGCCGTTTGTATTTGTATTTGCTGTGTGTGTTTGTATGCACCGTGAATGTTTGGATGTGCTGTGTGTGCTTGGACACACTGTGTGTGTTTGGATAGTAACTGTGTGTGTTTGGATAGTAACTGTGTATGTTTGGACGCACTGTGTGTATTTGGATGAACTGTGTGTGTTTGGACAGTAATTCTGTGTGTTTGTATGCGCTGTGTGTGTTTGGACACTCTGTGTGTGTTTTGATGCACTGTGTGTGCTTGGATAGTAACTGTGTGTGTTTGTATGCGCTGTGTGTAGTTTGATTGTAGCTCTGTGTGTTTGGATGAACTGTGTGTGTTTGGATAGCAGCTGTATGTGTTTAATGTGCCGTTTGTATTTGTATGTGCTGTGTGTGTTCGTATGCACTGTTTGTGTTTGGATGAGCTGTGTGTGTTTGGATGCGCTGTGTGTGTTTGAATAGTAACTGGGTGTGTTTGGATGTGCTATGTGTGTTTGGACATACTGTGTGTGCTTGGATAGTAACTGTGTGTGTTTGGATAGTAACTGTGTATGTTTGGACGCACTGTGTGTATTTGGATGCGCTGTGTGTGTGTGGACAGTAACTGTGTGTGTTTGGATGTGCTTCATGTGTTTGGATAGCAGCTGTGTGTGTTTAGTGTGCCGTGTGTGTTTGTATGCGCTGTGTGTGTTTGGATGAGCTGTGGGTGTTTGGAAAGTAATTGTGTGTGTTTGGATAGTAATTGTGTGTGTTTGGATGCACTGTGTGTGTTTGGATAGTAACTGTGTGTGTTTGGATAGTAACTGTGTATGTTTGGACGCACTGTGTGTATTTGGATGCGCTGTGTGTGTGTGGACAGTAACTGTGTGTGTTTGGATGTGCTTCGTGTGTTTGGATAGCAGCTCTGTGTGTTTACTGTGCCGTGTGTGTTTGTATGCGCTGTGCGTGTTTGGATGAGCTGTGGGTGTTTGGAAAGTAATTGTGTGTGTTTGGATAGTAATTGTGTGTGTTTGGATGCACTGCGTGTGTTTGGATAGTAACTGTGTGTGTTTGGATGCAGTGTGTGTTTGGATAGCAGCTGTGTGTTTTTGTATGTGCTGTGTGTGTTTGGAAAGTAATTGTGTGTGTTTGGATGCACTGTGTGTGTTTGGATAGTAACTGTGTGTGTTTGGATAGTAACTGTGTATGTTTGGACGCACTGTGTGTATTTGGATGCGCTGTGTGTGTGTGGACAGTAACTGTGTGTGTTTGGATGTGCTTCGTGTGTTTGGATAGCAGCTCTGTGTGTTTACTGTGCCGTGTGTGTTTGTATGCGCTGTGCGTGTTTGGATGAGCTGTGGGTGTTTGGAAAGTAATTGTGTGTGTTTGGATAGTAATTGTGTGTGTTTGGATGCACTGCGTGTGTTTGGATAGTAACTGTGTGTGTTTGGATGCAGTGTGTGTTTGGATAGCAGCTGTGTGTTTTTGTATGTGCTGTGTGTGTTTGGAAAGTAATTGTGTGTGTTTGGATGTGCTGTGTGTGTTTGGATAGCAGCTGTGTGTGTTTAATGTGCCCTGTGTGTTTGTATGCGCTGTGCGTGTTCGTATGCACTGTTTGTGTTTGGATGAGCTGTGTGTGTTTGGATGCGCTGTGTGTGAATGAATAGTAACTGTGTGTGTTTGGATGTGGTATGTGTGTTTGGATACACTGTGTGTTTGGATAGTAACTGTGTGTGTTTGGACACACTGTGTGTATTTTGATGCTCTGTGTGTGTTTGGACAGTAATTATGTATGCTTGGATGCGCTGTGTGTGTTTGGATAGTAACTGTGTATTTTTGGGTGTGCTGTGTGCGTTTGGATAGTAACTGTATGTGTTTGGATGTGCTGTGTGTGTTTGGACACAATGTGTGTGTTTGGATAGTAACTGACTATTTTTGGACACTGTGTATGTTTGGATGCGCTGTGTGTGTTTCAATAGTAAATGTGTGTGTTTGGATAGTAACTATGTGTGTGTTTGTATGCGCTGTGTGTGTTTGGACACACTGTGTGTGTTTGGATAGTAACTGTGTATGTTTGGACAGACTGTGTGTGTTTGGATGCACTGTGTGTGTTTGTATAGTAACTGTGTGTGTTTGGATGCGCTGTGTGTGTTTGGATTTGCTCTGTGTGTTTGGATAGTAACTGTGTGTGTTTGGATGCACTGTGTGTTTTTGCATAGTAACTGTGTGTTTCTGGATGCACTGTGTGTGTTTGGTTGCACCATGTGTGTTTAGCTGCGCTGTGTGTGTTTGGATGGTAACTGTGTGTGTTTGGATAGTAACTGTGTGTGTTTGGATGTGCTGTGTGTGTTTGGATGTGCTGTGTGTGTTTGGATAGTAACTCTGTGTGTTTGGATTGTAACTGAGTGTTTGGATGTGCTGTGTGTGTTTCGATGCGCTGTGTGTGTTTGGATAGTAACTATGTGTTTGGATGCGCTGTGTGTGTTTAGATGTGCTGTGTGCTTGGATAGTAACTGTGTGTGTTTGGATGCACTGTGTGTGCTTGGATAGTAACTGTGTGTGTTTGTATGTGCTGTGTGTATTTTGATAGTAACTGTGTGTGTTTGGATGCACTGTGTGTTTTTGGATAGTAACTGTGTCTGTTTGGATGCACTGTGTGTGCTTGGATAGTAACTGTGTGTGTTTGGATGTACTGTGTGTGTTTGGATGTGCTGTGCATGATTGGATGTGCTGTGTGTGTTTGGATGTGCTGTGTGTGTTTGGATACACTGTGTGTGTTTGGATGCGCTGTGTGTGTTTGGATAGCAGCTGCGTGTGTTTAGTGTGCCGCGTGTGTTTGTATGTGCTGTGTGTGTTTGGATGAGCTGTGTGTGTTTGGATGAGCTGTGTGTGTTTGGATGCACTGTGTGTGCTTGGATAGTAACTGTGTGTGTTTGGATGTGCTGTGTGTGTTTGGATGTGCTGTGCGTGTTTGGATGTGCTGTGTGTGTTTGGATGTGCTGTGTGTGTTTGGATACACTGTGTGTGTTTGGATGTGCTATGTGTGTTTGGCACACTGTGTGTGTTTGGATAGTAACTGTGTGTGTTTGGACAGTAACTGTGTGTGTTTGGACACACTGTACATGTTTGGATGCACTGTGTGTTTTTGGATAGTAACTGTGTGTGTTTGGATGCAGTGTCTGTTTGGATGCGCTGTGTCTGTTTGGATATTTACTCTGTGTGTTTGGATGTGCTGTGTTTGGATAGTAGCTGTGTGTGTTTAATGTGCTGTGTGTGTTTGGATGTGTTATGTGTGTTTGGACACACTGTTTGTGTTTGGATAGTGACTGTGTGTGTTTGGATAGTAACTGTGTGTGTTTGGATGCACTGTGTGTGTTTGGATAGTAACTGTGTGTGTTTGGATAGCAGCTGTGTGTGTTTAATGTGCCGTGTGTTTTTGTATGTGCTGTGTGTGTTTGGATGAGCTGTGCGTGTTTGGAAAGTAATTGTGTGTGTTTGGATAGTAATTGTTTGTGTTTGGATGCACTGTGTGTGTTTGGATGCACTGTGTGTGTTTGCATAGTAACTGTGTGTTTCTGGATGCACTGTGTGTGTTTGGTTGCACCATGTGTGTTTAGCTGCGCTGTGTGTGTTTGGATGGTAACTGTGTGTGTTTGGATAGTAACTGTGTGAGTTTGGATGTGCTGTGTGTGTTTGGATGTGCTGTGTGTGTTTGGATGCACTGTGTGTGTTTGGATCATAACTGTATGTGTTTGGATGCGCTGTGTGTGTTTAGATGTGCTGTGTGCTTGGATAGTAACTGTGTGTGTTTGGATGCACTGTGTGTGCTTGGATAGTAACTGTGTGTGTTTGTATGTGCTGTGTGTATTTTGATAGTAACTGTGTGTGTTTGGATGCACTGTGTGTTTTTGGATAGTAACTGTGTCTGTTTGGATGCACTGTGTGTGCTTGGATAGTAACTGTGTGTGTTTGGATGTACTGTGTGTGTTTGGATGTGCTGTGCGTGATTGGATGTGCTGTGTGTGTTTGGATGTGCTGTGTGTGTTTGGATACACTGTGTGTGTTTGGATGTGCTGTGTGTGTTTGGATGTGCTGTGTGTGTTTGGATACACCGTGTGTGTTTGGATGCGCTGTGTGTGTTTGGTTAGCAGCTGCGTGTGTTTAGTGTGCCGTGTGTGTTTGTATGTGCTGTGTGTGTTTGGATGAGCTGTGTGTGTTTGGATGAGCTGTGTGTGTTTGGATGCGCTGTGTGTGTTTGGATGCGCTGTGTGTTTTTGGATAGTAACTGTGTCTGTTTGGATGCACTGTGTGTGCTTGGATAGTAACTGTGTGTGTTTGGATGTACTGTGTGTGTTTGGATGTGCTGTGCGTGATTGGATGTGCTGTGTGTGTTTGGATGTGCTGTGTGTGTTTGGATACACCGTGTGTGTTTGGATGCGCTGTGTGTGTTTGGTTAGCAGCTGCGTGTGTTTAGTGTGCCGTGTGTGTTTGTATGTGCTGTGTGTGTTTGGATGAGCTGTGTGTGTTTGGATGAGCTGTGTGTGTTTGGATGCGCTGTGTGTGTTTGGATGCGCTGTGTGTTTTTGGATAGTAACTGTGTCTGTTTGGATGCACTGTGTGTGCTTGGATAGTAACTGTGTGTGTTTGGATGTGCTGTGTGTGTTTGGATGTGCTGTGCGTGTTTGGATGTGCTGTGTGTGTTTGGATGTGCTGTGTGTGTTTGGATACACTGTGTGTGTTTGGATGTGCTATGTGTGTTTGGCACACTGTGTGTGTTTGGATAGTAACTGTGTGTGTTTGGACAGTAACTGTGTGTGTTTGGACACACTGTACATGTTTGGATGCACTGTGTGTTTTTGGATAGTAACTGTTTGTGTTTGGATGCAGTGTCTGTTTGGATGCGCTGTGTCTGTTTGGATATTTACTCTGTGTGTTTGGATGTGCTGTGTTTGGATAGTAGCTGTGTGTGTTTAATGTGCTGTGTGTGTTTGGATGTGTTATGTGTGTTTGGACACACTGTTTGTGTTTGGATAGTGACTGTGTGTGTTTGGATAGTAACTGTGTGTGTTTGGATGCACTGTGTGTGTTTGGATAGTAACTGTGTGTGTTTGGATAGCAGCTGTGTGTGTTTAATGTGCCGTGTGTTTTTGTATGTGCTGTGTGTGTTTGGATGAGCTGTGCGTGTTTGGAAAGTAATTGTGTGTGTTTGGATAGTAATTGTTTGTGTTTGGATGCACTGTGTGTGTTTGGATGCACTGTGTGTGTTTGCATAGTAACTGTGTGTTTCTGGATGCACTGTGTGTGTTTGGTTGCACCATGTGTGTTTAGCTGCGCTGTGTGTGTTTGGATGGTAACTGTGTGTGTTTGGATAGTAACTGTGTGAGTTTGGATGTGCTGTGTGTGTTTGGATGTGCTGTGTGTGTTTGGATGCACTGTGTGTGTTTGGATCATAACTGTATGTGTTTGGATGCGCTGTGTGTGTTTAGATGTGCTGTGTGCTTGGATAGTAACTGTGTGTGTTTGGATGCACTGTGTGTGCTTGGATAGTAACTGTGTGTGTTTGTATGTGCTGTGTGTATTTTGATAGTAACTGTGTGTGTTTGGATGCACTGTGTGTTTTTGGATAGTAACTGTGTCTGTTTGGATGCACTGTGTGTGCTTGGATAGTAACTGTGTGTGTTTGGATGTACTGTGTGTGTTTGGATGTGCTGTGCGTGATTGGATGTGCTGTGTGTGTTTGGATGTGCTGTGTGTGTTTGGATACACTGTGTGTGTTTGGATGTGCTGTGTGTGTTTGGATGTGCTGTGTGTGTTTGGATACACCGTGTGTGTTTGGATGCGCTGTGTGTGTTTGGTTAGCAGCTGCGTGTGTTTAGTGTGCCGTGTGTGTTTGTATGTGCTGTGTGTGTTTGGATGAGCTGTGTGTGTTTGGATGAGCTGTGTGTGTTTGGATGCGCTGTGTGTGTTTGGATGCGCTGTGTGTTTTTGGATAGTAACTGTGTCTGTTTGGATGCACTGTGTGTGCTTGGATAGTAACTGTGTGTGTTTGGATGTACTGTGTGTGTTTGGATGTGCTGTGCGTGATTGGATGTGCTGTGTGTGTTTGGATGTGCTGTGTGTGTTTGGATACACCGTGTGTGTTTGGATGCGCTGTGTGTGTTTGGTTAGCAGCTGCATGTGTTTAGTGTGCCGTGTGTGTTTGTATGTGCTGTGTGTGTTTGGATGAGCTGTGTGTGTTTGGATGAGCTGTGTGTGTTTGGATGCGCTGTGTGTGTTTGGATGCGCTGTGTGTTTTTGGATAGTAACTGTGTCTGTTTGGATGCACTGTGTGTGCTTGGATAGTAACTGTGTGTGTTTGGATGTGCTGTGTGTGTTTGGATGTGCTGTGCGTGTTTGGATGTGTTGTGTGTGTTTGGATGTGCTGTGTGTGTTTGGATACACTGTGTGTGTTTGGATGTGCTATGTGTGTTTGGCACACTGTGTGTGTTTGGATAGTAACTGTGTGTGTTTGGACAGTAACTGTGTATGTTTGGACACACTGTACATGTTTGGATGCACTGTGTGTTTTTGGATAGTAACTGTGTGTGTTTGGATGCAGTGTCTGTTTGGATGCGCTGTGTCTGTTTGGATAGTTACTCTGTGTGTTTGGATGTGCTGTGTTTGGATAGTAGCTGTGTGTGTTTAATGTGCTGTGTGTGTTTGGATGTGTTATGTGTGTTTGGACACACTGTTTGTGTTTGGATAGTGACTGTGTGTGTTTGGATAGTAACTGTGTGTGTTTGGATATTAACTGTGTGTGTTTGGATAGCAGCTGTGTGTGTTTAATGTGCCGTGTGTTTTTGTATGTGCTGTGTGTGTTTGGATGAGCTGTGCGTGTTTGGAAAGTAATTGTGCGTGTTTGGATAGTAATTGTGTGTGTTTGGATGCACTGTGTGTGTTTGGATGCACTGTGTGTGTTTGGATGGTAACTGTGTGTGTTTGGATAGTAACTCTGTGTGTTTGGATGTGCTGTGTGTGTTTGGATGTGCTGTGTGTGTTTGGATGCACTGTGTGTGTTTGGATAGTAACTCTGTGTGTTTGGATTGTAACTGAGTGTTTGGATGTGCTGTGTGTGTTTGGATGCACTGTGTGTGTTTGGATCGTAACTGTATGTGTTTGGATGCGCTGTGTGTGTTTAGATGTGCTGTGTTTTTGGATAGTAACTGTGTGTGTTTGGATGCACTGTGTGTGCTTGGATAGTAACTGTGTGTGTTTGTATGTGCTGTGTGTATTTAGATAGTAACTGTGTGTGTTTGGATGCACTGTGTGTTTTTGGATAGTAACTGTGTTTGTTTGGATGCACTGTGTGTGCTTGGATAGTAACTGTGTGTGTTTGGATGTGCTGTGTGTGTTTGGATGTGCTGTGTGTGTTTGGATACACTGTGTGTGTTTGGATGCGCTGTGTGTGTTTGGATAGTAACTGTGTGTGTTTGCATGCACTCTGTGAGTTTGGTTGCACTGTGTGTGTTTAGCTGCTCTGTGTGTGTTTGAATAGTAACTGTATGTGTTTGGATGTGCAATGTGTGTTTGGACACACTGTGTGTTTGGATAGTAACTGTGTGTGTTTGGATAGTAACTGTGTATGTTTGGACACACTGTGTGTATTTTGATGCTCTGTGTGTGTTTGGACAGTAATTGTGTATGTTTGGATGTGCTGTATGTGTTTGGATGAGCTGTGTGTGTTTGGATGAGCTGTGTGTGTTTGGATGCGCTGTGTGTTTTTGGATAGTAACTGTGTGTGTTTGGAAGCAGTGTCTGTTTGGATGCGCTGTGTGTGTTTGGATAGTTACTCTGTGTGTTTGGATGTGCTGTGTGTGTTTGGATAATAGCTGTGTGTGTTTAATGTGCTGTTCGTGTTTGGATGTGCTATGTGTGTTTGGACACACTGTTTGTGTTTGGATAGTGACTGTGTGTGTTGGATAGTAACTGTGTGTTTTTGGAAGAGCTGTGTGTGTTTGGATAGGGACTGTGTGTTTGGATGTGCTATGTGTGTTTGGCACACTGTGTGTGTTTGGATAGTAACTGTGTGTGTTTGGACAGTAACTGTGTATGTTTGGACACACTGTACATGTTTGGATGCACTGTGTGTTTTTGGATAGTAACTGTGTGTGTTTGGATGCAGTGTCTGTTTGGATGCGCTGTGTCTGTTTGGATAGTTACTCTGTGTGTTTGGATGTGCTGTGTTTGGATAGTAGCTGTGTGTGTTTAATGTGCTGTGTGTGTTTGGATGTGCTATGTGTGTTTGGACACACTGTTTGTGTTTGGATAGTGACTGTGTGTGTTTGGATAGTAACTGTGTGTGTTTGGATGCACTGTGTGTGTTTGGATAGTAACTGTGTGTGTTTGGATGCACTGTGTGTGTTTGGATAGTAACTGTGTGTGTTTGGATAGCAGCTGTGTGTGTTTAATGTGCCGTGTGTTTTTGTATGTGCTGTGTGTGTTTGGATGAGCTGTGCGTGTTTGGAAAGTAATTGTGTGTGTTTGGATAGTAATTGTGTGTGTTTGGATGCACTGCGTGTGTTTGGATAGTAACTGTGTGTGTTTGGATAGCAGCAGTGTGTGTTTGTATGTGCTGTGTGTGTTTGGAAAGTAATTGTGTGTGTTTGGATGAACTGTGTGTGTTTGGATGCTCTGTGTGTGTTTGGATAGCAGCTGTGTGTGTTTAATGTGCCGTTTGTATTTGTATGTGCTGTGTGTGTTCGTATGCACTGTTTGTGTTTGGATGAGCTGTGTGTGTTTGGATGCGCTGTGTGTGTTTGAATAGTAACTGTGTGTGTTTGGATGTGCTATGTGTGTTTGGACATACTGTGTGTGCTTGGATAGTAACTGGGTGTGTTTGGATAGTAACTGTGTATGATTGGACGCACTGTGTGTATTTGGATGCGCTGTGCGTGTGTGGACAGTAACTGTGTGTGTTTGGATGTGCTTCGTGTGTTTGGATAGCAGCTCTGTGTGTTTAGTGTGCCGTGTGTGTTTGTATGCGCTGTGTGTGTTTGGATGAGCTGTGGGTGTTTGGAAAGTAATTGTGTGTGTTTGGATAGTAATTGTGTGTGTTTGGATGCACTGCGTGTGTTTGGATAGTAACTGTGTGTGTTTGGATGTGGTATATGTGTTTGGATACACTGTGTGTTTGGATAGTAACTGTGTGTGTTTGGACACACTGTGTGTATTTTGATGCTCTGTGTGTGTTTGGACAGTAATTATGTATGCTTGGATGTGCTGTGTGTGTTTGGATAGTAACTGTGTATTTTTGGGTGTGCTGTGTGTGTTTGGATAGTAACTGTATGTGTTTGGATGTGCTGTGTGTGTTTGCATGCACCATCTGTGCTTGGATGTGCTGCGTGTGTTTGGATGCACTGTGTATGTTTGGATAGTAACTGTGTGTGTTTGGATGCAGTGTGTGTTTGGATGCGCTGTGTGTGTTTAATGTGCCGTGTGTGTATGTGCGGCATGTGTTTGCATGCACACTGTGTGTTTGGATAGTAACTGCGTGTATTTGGATGTGCTATGTGTGTTTGGACACACAGTGTGTGTTTGGATAGTAACTGTGTGTGTTCGGATGCGCTCTGTGTGTTTGGATAATAATAACAGTGTATGTTTGGATGCAGTGTGTGTTTGGATAGCAGCTGTGTGTGTTTAATGTGCCGTGTGTGTTTGTATGCGCTGTGTGTGTTTGGATGAGCTGTGGGTATTTGGAAAGTAATTGTGTGTGTTTGGATAGTAATTGTGTGTGTTTGGATGCACTGCGTGTGTTTGGATAGTAACTGTGTGTGTTTGGATGCAGTGTGTGTTTGGATAGCAGCTGTGTGTTTTTGTATGTGCTGTGTGTGTTTGGATGTGCTGTGTGTGTTTGGAAAGTAATTGTGTGTGTTTGGATGTGCTGTGTGTGTTTGGATAGCAGCTGTGTGTGTTTGGATGCGCTGTGTGTGAATGAATAGTAACTGTGTGTGTTTGGATGTGGTATATGTATTTGGATACACTGTGTGTTTGGATAGTAACTGTGTGTGTTTGGACACACTGTGTGTATTTTGATGCTCTGTGTGTGTTTGGACAGTAATTATGTATGCTTGGATGCGCTGTGTGTGTTTGGATAGTAACTGTGTATTTTTGGGTGTGCTGTGTGTGTTTGGATAGTAACTGTATGTGTTTGGATGTGCTGTGTGTGTTTGCATGCATCGTCTGTGCTTGGATGTGCTGCGTGTGTTTGGATGCGCTATGTGTGTGTGTTTGGATGTGTTGTGTGTGTTTGGATAGTAACTGTGTGTGTTTGGATGCACTGTGTGTGTTTGGATAGTAATTGTGTGTTTGGATATGCTGTGTGTGTTTGGATAGTAACTGTGTGTGTTTTGATAGTAATTGTTTGTGTTTGGATGCACTGTGTATGTTTGGATGTGCTATGTGTTTTTGGATAGTAACTGTGTATCTTTGGATGCGCAGTGTGTGTTTGGATAGTAACTGTGTATCTTTGGACACACTGTGTGTGTTTGGATGCACTGTGTGTGTTTGGATGTGCTGTGTGTTTTTGGATAGTAACTGTGTATGTTTGGATGCGCTGTGTGTGTTTGTATAGTAACTGTGTATCTTTGGACACACTGTGTGTGTTTCGATGTGCTGTGTGTTTTTGGATAGTAACTGTGTATGTTTGGATGCGCTGTGTGTGTTTGTATAGTAATTGTGTATCTTTGAACTCACTGTGTGTGTTTGGATGCACTGTGTGTGTTTGGATGCGCTGTGTGTGTTTGTATAGTAATTGTGTATCTTTGAACTCACTGTGTGTGTTTGGATGCACTGTGTGTGTTTGGATGCACTGTGTGTGTTTGGATGTGCAATGTGTGTTTGGACACACTGTGTGTTTGGATAGTAACTGTGTGTGTTTGGATAGTAACTGTGTATGTTTGGACACACTGTGTGTATTTTGATGCTCTGTGTGTGTTTGGACAGTAATTGTGTATGTTTGGATGTGCTGTATGTGTTTGGATGAGCTGTGTGTGTTTGGATGAGCTGTGTGTGTTTGGATGCGCTGTGTGTTTTTGGATAGTAACTGTGTGTGTTTGGATGCAGTGTCTGTTTGGATGCGCTGTGTGTGTTTGGATAGTTACTCTGTGTGTTTGGATGCGCTGTGTGTGTTTGGATAGTTACTCTGTATGTTTGGATGTGCTGTGTGTGTTTGGATAATAGCTGTGTGTGTTTAATGTGCTGTTCGTGTTTGGATGTGCTATGTGTGTTTGGACACACTGTTTGTGTTTGGATAGTGACTGTGTGTGTTGGATAGTAACTGTGTGTTTTTGGAAGAGCTGTGTGTGTTTGGATAGGGACTGTGTGTTTGGATGTGCTATGTGTGTTTGGCACACTGTGTGTGTTTGGATAGTAACTGTGTGTGTTTGGACAGTAACTGTGTATGTTTGGACGCACTGTACATGTTTGGATGCACTGTGTGTTTTTGGATAGTAACTGTGTGTGTTTGGATGCAGTGTCTGTTTGGATGCGCTGTGTCTGTTTGGATAGTTACTCTGTGTGTTTGGATGTGCTGTGTTTGGATAGTAGCTGTGTGTGTTTAATGTGCTGTGTGTGTTTGGATGTGCTATGTGTGTTTGGACACACTGTTTGTGTTTGGATAGTGACTGTGTGTGTTTGGATAGTAACTGTGTGTGTTTGGATGCACTGTGTGTGTTTGGATAGTAACTGTGTGTGTTTGGATGCACTGTGTGTGTTTGGATAGTAACTGTGTGTGTTTGGATAGCAGCTGTGTGTGTTTAATGTGCCGTGTGTTTTTGTATGTGCTG
Organism: Mobula hypostoma; assembly: GCF_963921235.1. NCBI lineage: Eukaryota > Metazoa > Chordata > Chondrichthyes > Myliobatiformes > Myliobatidae > Mobula > Mobula hypostoma. The sequence continues at coordinate 113,374,907 of NC_086104.1, forward strand.
TGTGTGTTTGGATGAGCTGTGCGTGTTTGGAAAGTAATTGTGTGTGTTTGGATAGTAATTGTGTGTGTTTGGATGCACTGCGTGTGTTTGGATAGTAACTGTGTGTGTTTGGATAGCAGCAGTGTGTGTTTGTATGTGCTGTGTGTGTTTGGAAAGTAATTGTGTGTGTTTGGATGAACTGTGTGTGTTTGGATAGCAGCTGTGTGTGTTTAATGTGCCGTTTGTATTTGTATGTGCTGTGTGTGTTCGTATGCACTGTTTGTGTTTGGATGAGCTGTGTGTGTTTGGATGCGCTGTGTGTGTTTGAATAGTAACTGTGTGTGTTTGGATGTGCTATGTGTGTTTGGACATACTGTGTGTGCTTGGATAGTAACTGGGTGTGTTTGGATAGTAACTGTGTATGATTGGACGCACTGTGTGTATTTGGATGCGCTGTGCGTGTGTGGACAGTAACTGTGTGTGTTTGGATGTGCTTCGTGTGTTTGGATAGCAGCTCTGTGTGTTTAGTGTGCCGTGTGTGTTTGTATGCGCTGTGTGTGTTTGGATGAGCTGTGGGTGTTTGGAAAGTAATTGTGTGTGTTTGGATAGTAATTGTGTGTGTTTGGATGCACTGCGTGTGTTTGGATAGTAACTGTGTGTGTTTGGATGTGGTATATGTGTTTGGATACACTGTGTGTTTGGATAGTAACTGTGTGTGTTTGGACACACTGTGTGTATTTTGATGCTCTGTGTGTGTTTGGACAGTAATTATGTATGCTTGGATGTGCTGTGTGTGTTTGGATAGTAACTGTGTATTTTTGGGTGTGCTGTGTGTGTTTGGATAGTAACTGTATGTGTTTGGATGTGCTGTGTGTGTTTGCATGCACCGTCTGTGCTTGGATGTGCTGCGTGTGTTTGGATGCACTGTGTATGTTTGGATAGTAACTGTGTGTGTTTGGATGCAGTGTGTGTTTGGATGCGCTGTGTGTGTTTAATGTGCCGTGTGTGTATGTGCGGCATGTGTTTGCATGCACACTGTGTGTTTGGATAGTAACTGCGTGTATTTGGATGTGCTATGTGTGTTTGGACACACAGTGTGTGTTTGGATAGTAACTGTGTGTGTTCGGATGCGCTCTGTGTGTTTGGATAATAATAACAGTGTATGTTTGGATGCAGTGTGTGTTTGGATAGCAGCTGTGTGTGTTTAATGTGCCGTGTGTGTTTGTATGCGCTGTGTGTGTTTGGATGAGCTGTGGGTATTTGGAAAGTAATTGTGTGTGTTTGGATAGTAATTGTGTGTGTTTGGATGCACTGCGTGTGTTTGGATAGTAACTGTGTGTGTTTGGATGCAGTGTGTGTTTGGATAGCAGCTGTGTGTTTTTGTATGTGCTGTGTGTGTTTGGATGTGCTGTGTGTGTTTGGAAAGTAATTGTGTGTGTTTGGATGTGCTGTGTGTGTTTGGATAGCAGCTGTGTGTGTTTGGATGCGCTGTGTGTGAATGAATAGTAACTGTGTGTGTTTGGATGTGGTATATGTATTTGGATACACTGTGTGTTTGGATAGTAACTGTGTGTGTTTGGACACACTGTGTGTATTTTGATGCTCTGTGTGTGTTTGGACAGTAATTATGTATGCTTGGATGCGCTGTGTGTGTTTGGATAGTAACTGTGTATTTTTGGGTGTGCTGTGTGTGTTTGGATAGTAACTGTATGTGTTTGGATGTGCTGTGTGTGTTTGCATGCACCGTCTGTGCTTGGATGTGCTGCGTGTGTTTGGATGCGCTATGTGTGTGTGTTTGGATGTGTTGTGTGTGTTTGGATAGTAACTGTGTGTGTTTGGATGCACTGTGTGTGTTTGGATAGTAATTGTGTGTTTGGATATGCTGTGTGTGTTTGGATAGTAACTGTGTGTGTTTTGATAGTAATTGTTTGTGTTTGGATGCACTGTGTATGTTTGGATGTGCTATGTGTTTTTGGATAGTAACTGTGTATCTTTGGATGCGCAGTGTGTGTTTGGATAGTAACTGTGTATCTTTGGACACACTGTGTGTGTTTGGATGCACTGTGTGTGTTTGGATGTGCTGTGTGTTTTTGGATAGTAACTGTGTATGTTTGGATGCGCTGTGTGTGTTTGTATAGTAACTGTGTATCTTTGGACACACTGTGTGTGTTTCGATGTGCTGTGTGTTTTTGGATAGTAACTGTGTATGTTTGGATGCGCTGTGTGTGTTTGTATAGTAATTGTGTATCTTTGAACTCACTGTGTGTGTTTGGATGCACTGTGTGTGTTTGGATGCACTGTGTGTGCTTGGATAGTAACTGTGTGTGTCTGTATGTGCTGTGTGTATTTTGATAGTAACTGTATGTGTTTGGATGCACTGTGTGTGTTTGGATGTGCTATGTGTTTTTGGATAGTAACTGTGTATCTTTGGATGCGCAGTGTGTGTTTGGATAGTAACTGTGTATCTTTGGACACACTGTGTGTTTGGATGCACTGTGTGTGTTTGGATGTGCTGTGTGTTTTTGGATAGTAACTGTGTATGTTTGGATGCGCTGTGTGTGTTTGTATAGTAACTGTGTATCTTTGGACACACTGTGTGTGTTTGGACGCACTGTGTGTGTTTGGATGCACTGTGTGTGTTTGGATCGTAACTGTGTGTGTTTGGATGCACTGTGTGTGTTTGGATGTGCTGTGCGTTTTTGGATAGTAACTGTGTATGTTTGGATGCGCTGTGTGTGTTTGTATAGTAACTGTGTATCTTTGGACACACTGTGTGTGTTTGTATAGTAACTGTGTATCTTTGGACACACTGTGTGTGTTTGGACGCACTGTGTGTGTTTGGATGCACTGTGTGTGTTTGGATAGTAACTGTGTATCTTTGGACACACTGTGTGTGTTTGGATAACGACTGTGTGTATGTTTGCATTTCGTCCCCAGAGGAATGCTGTTTCGTTCAGCTGCATTTTGTGTGGTTGAATGACAAATTTGAACTTGATTTCATTTTTATTCCATATTCATTTAATTACTTCATGAACACAAAACAGTGTAAAGTGTACAAGACCTTTGGCCCATCATTTCTGTGCATACATGACATGATACCAATCTAAGGTAAATCCAAAGCTGTAACCCTCTGTTCCTGCTTGCTCACATGTATGCCTGAATGCCTCTTTAAGTGTTGTTATCATATTGGACTCACCATCTCCATGGCACCAGTTACCCACCTCTATCACTCTCTGTTTAAAAATAAGTTTATTTATATTTATTTAGATATAAAGTGCAGAACAGGTCCTACTGGTCCAACAACTGCCCCACCCAGCAATCCACCTATTTAACACTAGACTAGTCACAGGACATTTACAATGACCAATTAACCTACTAACTAGTACGTCTTTGGACTGTGGGAGGAAACTGGAGTACCCAGAGGAAACCCATACACTTCACATGAAGGACATACAGGCGGTGCCAAAAATAGAACACAGAATAGTACAACACAGGAACAAGCCACTCGGCCCACAGTGTTCTGCTGAACCAGCTAAAAATCAAATCAAAAAACCCCAAAAATGTATCCCTGCTTCCTACACAATGTCCATATCCCTCCATCTTCCTCACATCCACATACCTATCCAAACGTCTCTTAAAAGCCTCTAATGTATTTGCCTCTACCACACCAGGCCACACATTCCAGACATCCACCACTCTCTGAGTAAAAAACTTACCCTTCACATCACCTTTGAACCTACTCCCCTCTCACCTTCAATGCATGCCCTTGGGTATTAGACATTTCTACCCTGGGGTAAAAAGATATTCCCTGTCTACTCTATCTGTGCCTCTCGTAATTTTATAAACCTCTATCAGATCTCCCTTCAGCCTCCGTCACTCCAAAGAAAACAACCCAACTTTGTCCAGCCTCTCATGATAGCACATGCCCTCTAAACCAGGCAGCATCCTGGTAAACTGCCCAACTTCACGCAGTATGTGAGCTGTACAACCAGAGGGGAGAGGTCTCTGGATTTGATGTACGCTAACGTTAAGGATGCATACAGCTCCTCTCCCCTCCCCCCACTGGGAAGGTCAGATCACAACCTGGTGCATCTAAAACCCTGCTACGTGCCTCTGGTGAAGAGTAAACCTGCAACCTCGAGGACAGTGAGGAAATGGTTGGAGGAGGCTTATGAGGCGCTCCAGGGTTGTTTTGAGGTGACTGACTGGCAGGCACTCTGTGAGCCACATGGAGAGGATATTGATGGGCTCACAGAGTGCATCACTGATTACATCAACTTCTGTGTGAACCGCAATGTTCCAACAAGAACTGTCCTTTGTTATTCAAATAACAAGCCATGGGTGACAAAGGACATTAAGGACATCCTGAACGCTAAAAAGAGGGTGTTTAGAGATGGAAATATGGAGGAGCTGAGGGCAATACAGAAGGACCTGAAAGCCAGGATCAGGGAGGCTAAAGGCAGGTACAGGAGGAAGCTTGAGTGGAAACTCCAGCAGAACAACATGAGAGAGGTCTGGAGGGGGATGAGGACCATCACTGGGTTCTGGCAAACTAGCAACAGAGGAGCTGAAGGCAGTGTGGACAGGGCCAATGAACTTAACCTGTTCTTTAACAGATTTGACAGTGTGGCCCCTGCCCATCCCACACATGAGCCATCTGTTGTCGGCCCCCAACCAACACATATTCCACTCTCCCCTCCTACCCCTCCTCACAGTCCCCCACCCTGCTCTCATGACTATACCCCTTCCCCACACGAAACCATCACGGTGAGCTTCACAGCTGAACAGGTGAGAAGACAGCTGAAACGTCTCAACCCAAGCAAGGCTGCAGGACCGGATGGTGTCAGTATCAGGGTGCTCAAAGCCTGTGCCCCTCAGCTATATGGAGCATTTTGTGGAGTATATTCAACCTGAGCCTGAGGCTCTGGAGGGTTCCTGTACTGTGGAAGACGTCCTGCCTCGTCCCTGTGCCGAAGACGCCGCGCCCCAGCCTCCTCAATGACTACAGACTGGTGGCATTGACCTCCCACATCACAAAGACGCCGGAGAGACTTGTTCTGGAGCTGCTCCGGCCTATGGTCAGGCTACACTTAGATCCCCTCCAGTTCGCCTACCAGCCCCGACTAGGAGTTGAGGATGCTATCATCTACCTGCTGAACTGAGTCTACACCCACCTAGACAAGCCGGCGAGCACTGTGAGGGTCATGTTTTTTGACATCTCCAGTCGTTCAATACCATCCGCCCTGCTCTGCTGGGGAAGAAGCTGACAGCGATGCAGGTGAATGCTTCCCTGGTATCATGGATTCTTGATTACCTGACTGGCAGACCACAGTACATGTGCTTGCAACACTGTGTGTCCGACAGAGTGATCAGCAGCACTGGGGCTCCACAGGGGACTGTCTTGTCTCCCTTTCTCTTCACCATTTACACCTTGGACTTCAACTACTGCACAGAGTCTTGTCATCTTCAGAAGTTTTCGGATGACTCTGCCATAGTTGGATGCATCAGCAAGGAAGATGAGGCTGAGTACAGGGCTACGGTGGGAAACTTTGTCACATGGTGTGAGCAGAATTATCTGCAGCTTAATGTGAAAAAGACTAAGGAGCTGGTGGTAGACCTGCGGAAAGCTAAGGTACCGGTGACCCTTGTTTCCATCCAGGGGGTCAGTGTGGACATGCTGGAGGATTACAAATACCTGGGGATACGAATTGACAATAAACTGGACTGGTCAAAGTACACTGAGGCTATCTACAAGAAGGGTCAGAGCCGTCTCTATTTCCTGAGGAGACTGAGGTCTTTTAACATCTGCCGGACGATGCTGAGGATGTTCTAAGAGTCTGTGGTGGCCAGTGCTATCATGTTTGCTGTTGTGTGCTGGGGCAGCAGGCTGAGGGTAGCAGACACCAACAGAATCAACAAACTCATTCGTAAGGCCAGTGATGTTGTGGGGATGGAACTGGGCTCTCTCACGGTGGTGTCTGAAAAGAGGATGCTGTCTAAGTTGCATGCCATCTTGGTCAATGTCTCCCATCCACTACATAATGTACTGGGTGGGCACAGGAGTACATTCATCCAGAGACTCATTCCACCGAGATGCAGCACAGAGCATCATAGGAAGTCATTCCTACCTGTAGCCATCAAACTTTACAACTCCTCCCTTGGAGGGTCAGACACCCTGAGCCAATAGGCTGATCCTGGACTTATTTCATAATTTATTGGCATAATTTACATATTACTATTTAACTATTTATGGTTCTATTATTATTTGTTATTTATGGTGCAACTGTAACAAAAACCAATTTCCCCTGGGATCAATAAAGTATGACTATGACTATGACTATGACTAAACCTATTCTGCACTCTCTCCAAAGCCTCAACATCCTTCCTATAGTGGAGCAACCAAAACTGTATGCAATACTCCAGATGAGGCCTAACTAGAGTTTTATAAAGTTGCGTCATAATCTCTTGACCTTGGAATTCAAACATTCCATAAGCCTTCTTAACCACCCTATCAACCTGTGCAGCCACTTTCAAGGAGAAATGAACTTGAATCCCAGGATCTCTCTGCTCAGCAACTCTATTAAGGATCTTGCCCTTAACAGTGTACTGTCTCCTTGCATTCGCCCTACAAGGTGCAAACACCTCACATTTGTCTGGGTTAAGCTCCATCTGCCAGTCCTCTGCCCATATTTTCAACTGCTCTGTATTGCACTGTATTATTTGCCAGTCTTCCACACCATCCACAACTCTACCAATCTTGGTATCATACGCAGACTTACTAACCCACCCAGGTACATTTTCATCCAGGTCATTTAAATACGTTACAGAGGTCCATGCACAGATCCCTGTGGAACACCACTATCCAGTTCAAATAAATCCCTTAAGCCACTACCCTCTGGCTCCTATGTGCAAGCCAGTTCTGAATCCAAACAGCCAATTTGTCGCAGATCCAAGCATCTTAACGTTCTGGATTTTCCTCCCATGAGGAACATTGTCAACTGCCTTACTAACATCCTTGTGGACACCATCCACTGCCCTACCTTCACCAATCTCTCATCATGCCACTCATTAGGAGGCTCAACACATCCTCCTCCTTGACCTCGAAACACCTAACATATTTATACACTTTGCATTGATTTCCTGGTCCTCCATATCTTTTTCCTTGGTAAATACCAAAGCAAAGTACTCGTTAAATACCTCACTCACATTTTCTGCATCCAAGCAAATGTTTTCCTTTTCATCCTTGAGTGATCTTACCTTATCCTCCTGCTCTTGATGTTTGTATAGAATGCCTTGGGACCCACCTTAATCCCACCTGCTGAGGACTTTACATGGCTCCTCCTTGCTTTCTTGGTTCCCCTCTTAAGTTCTTTTCATAATCCTTATGTGCCCAGTTTGACCCTAACCTCCAAAGATTTACCTACTTTTCCTTTTTCTTCCTGACTAAATTCATCACCTCTTTGTATATCCAAGGTTCTCTTATCTTTCCATCCCCTCCTTCCTTCTAACAGGAAAATACTTCTCCTGTACTCTGTGCAATTGATCTTTAAACACTCTTAATGTCTGATGTGGACTTGCCAGAAAAAAAATGTTCCCAATTAACTCTTATTAGTTCCTGCCTAATGCCCTTGTAATTTGCACTATGCCAATTTAAAACTGTCCTGCAAAGACCATACCTATCCTTATCTATAGCTATCCTGAAAGTTAAGGAGTTGTGGTCACTGTCGCCTAACTGTTCACCCTTTCCCTACCCTTCTTAGCTACAGGGCCGGACTCTGTGCCAAAGGCACGGCCATTGTTGCTTCCCCCAGGTATGCTGTTCCCCCGCATCAGTACTCAAACAGGAGTGCTTATTGTCAAGGGGCACAGCCACAGGGGTACTCTCTATTATCTGATTCTTCCTATTCCCCCTCCTAACCGTAACCCACTTGTCTGCCTCCCATGGCCCGAGCTGCGACTGAGTATTGGAGCGGGAGTGTGGAGGAAGCCTTTTTTGAATTTTTCGGGTTTTTTTTTCATCGGCGTTCAGAGAGGTGGGACTGCGCAGGGGTGTGACGTCGGGGAGTGAAGCGCAGAAGATTTAAAAGCCTTATTGCAGCGTCATTTGCGGGCTGCGGAGTGAGCCGGGAGCAGAGTGAAAGCTTAAGGGCTTTGGTTCAACGGGCTTAGGCAGAAACGGGCGAGGCAAGGAAGGTTTGGTATTCATTTTTTGTTGTTATTTGAGGAGGGGGAAGCATAAGTGTGAGGGCAGCTTGTTGATCTCAGTGCCGGATGTGGGAGGTCATGGAGTCTCCCAGCGTCCCAGACGTCCACATCTGCACCAGGTGCACCGAGATGCAGCTCCTAAGAGACCGCGTTAGGGAACTGGAGCTGCAGCTCGATGACCTTCGTCTTGTCAGGGAGAGTGAGGAGTTGATAGAGAGGATTTACAGGCAGGTGGTCACTCTGGGGCCACGGGAGGCAGACAAGTGGGTCACGGTTAGGAGGGGGAATAGGAAGAATCAGGTAATAGAGAGTACTCCTGTGGCTGTGCCCCTTGACAATAAGTACTCCTGTTTGAGTACTGTTGGGGGGGACAGCCTCTGGCACAGAGTCCAGCCCTGTAGCTAAGAAGGGTCGGGAAAGGAAGAGGAGGGCAGAAGTAATAGGGGACTCAATAGTTAGGGGGTCAGATAGACGATTCTGTGGATGCAGTCCAGAGACCCGGATGGTAGTTTGCCTCCCTGGTGCCAGGGTCCGGGATGTTTCTGATCATGTCCAAGAGATCCTGAAGTGGGAGGGAGAGGAGCCAGAGGTCGTGGTACATATAGGTACCAATGACATAGGTAGGAAAAGGGAAGAGGTCCTGAAAGAAGAATATAGGGAGTTGGGAAGGGAGTTGAGAAAAAGGACCGCAAAGGTAGTAATCTCGGGATTACTGCCTGTGCCACGCGACAGTGAGAGTAGGAATGGAATGAGGTGGAGGATAAATGCGTGGCTGAGGGATTGGAGCAGGAGGCAGGGATTCAAGTTTTTGGATCATTGGGACCTCTTTTAGCGCAGGCGTGACCTATACGAAAAGGACGGGTTACACTTGAATCCTAAGGGGACCAATATCCTGGCGGGGAGATTTGCGAGGGCTACTGAGGTGACTTTAAACTAGAATGGTTGGGGGGAGGGAATCAAATTAAAGAGACTAGGAGAGAGGAGGTTCGTTCACAAATAGAGAAAGCTAGTAGGCAGTGTGTGAGGGAGGATAGGCAGGGGACAGAGATCAGGAGCACTCAGACCAGAGATGTAGGGGACAAGGCAGAAAAAGGTAACAAAATTGTTTGCTCCATTAAGGATAAACAGAGAGTAGGAGGTGGAGAGCTTCTTAAATGCATCTATTTTAATGCTAGGAGCATTGTAAGAAAGGTGGATGAGCTTAGGGCATGGATTGATACCTGGAAATATGATGTTGTAGCTATTAGTGAAACGTGGTTGCAGGAGGGGTGTGATTGCCAATTCCAGGATTTCATTGCTTCAGGTGCGATAGGAGGGGCAAGAGGGGGAGGTGTTGCATTGCTTGTCAGAGAAAATATAACAGCGGTGCTCTGGCAGGATAGATTAGTGGACTCGTCCAGGGAGGCTATTTGGGTGGAATTAAGGAATGGGAAAGGTGTTGTGACACTTATAGGGGTGTATTATAGACCACCTAATGGGGACAAAGAACTGGAGGAGCAAATTTGTAAGGAGATAGCAGGTATTTGTAGTAAGCACAAGGTTGTGATTGTGGGAGATTTTAATTTTCCACACATAGACTGGGAAGCCCATTCTGTAAAAAGGCTGGATGGTTTGGAGTTTGTCAAATGTGTGGAAACAAAGTTTTTTGGAGAAATACATACAGGTACCAACTAGAGAAGGGGCAGTGTTGGATCTCCTGTTAGGGAATGAGACAGGGCAGGTGACGGAGGTATGTGTTGGGGAGTACTTCGGGTCCAGTGATCACAATACCATTAGTTTCAATATAATTATGGAGAAGGATAGGTCTGGACCTAGGATTGAGATTTTTGATTGGAGAAAGGCTAACTTTGAGGAGATGCGAAAGGATTTAGAAGGAGTGGATTGGGGCAATTTGTTTTATGAGAAGGATGTAATAGAGAAATGGAGGTCATTTAAAGGTGAAATTTTGAGGGTACAGGATCTTTATGTTCCTGTTAGGTTGAAAGTAAAGGTTAAAAGTTTGAGAGAGCCATGGTTTTCAAGGGATATTGGAAACTTGGTTCGGAAAAAGAGGGGGATCTTCAATAAATATAGGCAGCTTGGAGTTAATGAGGTGCTCAAGGAATATAAAGAATATAAAAAGAATCTTAAGAAAGAAATTAGAAAAGCTAAAAGAAGATACGAGGCTGCTTTGGCAAGTAAGGTGAAAATAAATGCAAAGGGTTTATACAGTTATGTTAATAGCAAAAGGATAGTGAGGGATAAAATTGGTCCCCTAGAGAATCAGAGTGGATGGCTATGTGCGGAGCCAAAAGAGATGGTGGAGATTTTGAACAAGTTCTTTTCTTCAGTATTCACTAAGGAGAAGGATATTGAATTGTGTAAGATAAAGGAAACAAGAAGGGTAGTTATGGAAAGTATGACGATTAAAGCAGAGGAAGTACTGGCGCTTTTAAGGAATATAAAAGTGGATAAGTCTCCGGGTCCGGACAAGATATTCCCTAGGACCTTGAGGGAAGTTAGTGTGGAAATAGCAGGGGCTCTGACAGAAATATTTCAAATGTCATTAGAAACTGGGATGGAGCCGGAGGATTGCTCATGTGATTCCATTGTTTAAAAAGGGTTCTAAGAGTAAACCTAGCGATTATCGGCCTGTGTGTTTGATGTCAGTGGTGGGTAAATTGATGGAAAGTATTCTTAGAGATGGTATATATAATTATCTGGATAGACAGGGTCTGATTAGGAACAGTCAACATGGATTTGTGTGTGGAAGGTCATGTTTGACAAATCTTATTGAATTTTTTGATCAGGTTACTAAGGAAGTTGATGAGGGTAAAGCGGTGGATGTTGTCTATATGGACTTCAGTAAGGCCTTTGACAAGGTTCCACACAGAAGGTTGATTAGGAAGGTTCAATTGTTAGGCATTAATATAGAAGTAGTAAAATGGATTCAGCAGTGGCTAAATGGGAGACGCCAGAGAGTAGTGGTGGATAACTGTGTGTCAGATTGGAGGACGGTGTGTAGCGGTGTGCCTCAGGGATCTGTACTGGGTCCAATGTTGTTTGTCATATATATTAATGATCGAGATGATGGATGGTAAACTGGATTAGTGAGTGTGCAGATGATACTAAGATAGGTGGTGTTGTGGATAATGAAGTAGGTTTTCAAAGCTTGCAGAGAGATTTAGGCCAGTTAGAAGAGTGGGCTGAAAGATGGCAGATGGAGTTTAATGCTGAAAAATGTGAGGTGCTGCATTTTGGTAGGACTAATCGAAATAGAACATACATGGTAAATGGTAGGGCATTGAAGAATGTTGTAGAACAGAGGGATCTAGGAATAATGGTGCATAGTTCCCTGAAGGTGGAATCTCATGTAGATAGGGTGGTGAAGAAAGCTTTTGGTACGCTGGCCTTTATTAATCAGAGTATTGAGTATAGGAGTTGGGATGTAATGTTGAAATTGTATAAAGCATTGGTAAGGCCAAATTTGGAGCATTGCGTACAGTTCTGGTCACCGAATTATAGGAAAGATGTCAATAAAATTGAGAAAGTACAGAGGAGGTTTACTAAAATGTTGACTGGGTTTCATCTCCTAAGTTACAGAGAAAGGTTGAACAAGTTAGGTCTTTATTCTTTGGAGTGTAGAAGGTTGAGGGGGGACTTGATAGAGGTGTTTAAAATTATGAGGGGGATTGATAGAGTTGACGTGGATAGGCTTTTTCCATTGAGAATGGGGGAGATTCAAACAAGAGGATATGAGTTGAGAGTTAAAGGGCAAAAGTTTAGGGGTATCATGAGGGGGAGCTTCTTTACTCAGAGAGTGGTAGCTGTGTGGAACGAGCTTCAAGCAGAAGTGGTTGAGGCAGGTTTGATGTTGTCGTTTAAAGTTAAATTGGATAGATATATGGACAGGAAAGGAATGGAGGGTTATGGGCTGAGTGCAGGTCGGTGGGACTAGGTGAGAGTAAGAGTTCGGCACGGACTAGAAGGGCCGAGATGGCCTGTTTCCATGCTGTAATTGTTATATGGTTATATGAAGGGTCAGTCACCTGGCCAGGCTCATTATCCAGTACCAGGTCCAGTACAGCCCCTCCTCTCAATAGACCATCTACTTATTGGTTTCAGAAAACCTCCTGGAGACACTTAACAAATTCAGCCCCATCTAAACCCCAGATGTGTAAGAAGGTCCCAGTTTATATAGGGAAGTTGAAATCCCCCAGGACATCAACCCTATTATTTTTACACATTTCCTTAATCTGATTACATATCTGTTCCTCAATGTCCCAGTGGCTATTGGGATGGGGGGGAGGTCTATAGTACAATCTCATCAGTGTGATTGCACCCTTCCTATTCCTGATTTCCACCCAAGTGGACTCAGTGTCTGATCCCTCCATTATGTCTCCCCTGAGTGCAGTTGTGATATTGTCCCTGATTAGTAGTGCAACTCCCCCTACTCTTTTATCCCTTTCTCTATCTTTTCTAAAACTTCAAAAACCTGGTACATTAATCATCTGTTCCTGCCCAACTCTCAAACACGTTTCAGTAATGGCTAAAACATCATAGTTCCATGTATTGATCCATGCTCCTAGTTCATCAACTTTACCCATAACACTCCTAGCATTAAAGTACACACTTCATACCTGTTATTTCAAATTTACCTTTCAATACCTTTCCTGACATCTGCCTTCTGGTCCAATCCTTCACTTACTGATTTGGCGTTCTGGTTCCCAGCCCCTACAAAACTAGGTTAAACCCTCATCATCAAACCTCCCGGCCAGGATATTGGTTCCCCTCCAGTAAAGGTGCAGCCAGGCTCTCTCATATAGGTCACCCCTTCCACAGAAAAGGTTCCAATGATCCAAGAACATGAAACCCTGTCCCCTGCACCATCTCCTCAGCCACTCATTCATCTGTGCTATCATCCCATTCCTAACTGCACGAGCCCATGGCACGAGGAGTAATCTGAAGATTACTACCTTGGAGGTCCTTCTCTTCAGTCTCTTTCCTAACTCAATATACTCACTGTGTAGGACCTCTTCTCCTTTTGTGTCTATGTTACTGGTGCCAATATGCACCACGACCTCTGGCTGGTCATCCTCCCCCTTGAGAATATCCTGCAACCTAGCATGTGGGAGGCAACGCACCATCCTGGTATCTCTTTACCAGCCACTGAATCTTCCATCTGTTCCCCCTAATCATCGAGTCCCCAATAACTACAACGTTGCCTGGCTTTACCATTCCCTGCTGAGCCTCAAAGCCACCCACAATGTCACTACAGTGGCTGCTGCTGCCATGCCCTGATAGGTCATCCACCCCCCGCCCCCAGTAGTGTCAAAAGATGTATTCATGTTGCTAAGGGAAATTGCCACGGAGGAACTCTGCACTGACTTCATAATCCCCTTGCCTCTCCAGGTGGTGACCTATCTACCATCCAAAGTCTGCACTCTGGATGTAACCACCTCTTCAAAAGGGTCAGCAATAATGTCCTCAGTCTCCTGGATGATCCCGAGTATGCACAACTCCTGCTCCGACTCCTTGACCCAGTTAGTCAGAAGCTGGTGCACTTCCTTCAGATCAGGTATCCTGAATTCCCACATCAGACAGGAAAAGCACTCCCTGTGGAACACCACTTGAATAACACTGGGACACTCAGACAATGGCCGTTCCACTTGACCCTACCTTCTTTTATTTGTTGTTGGGTTTAGGCCTGACCCTGACAATTACCATGCCCGTGTAGCCGGAAAAAAAATCGGCCTTACCCGAAGCTGATACTTTTTTTCTCCCTCTCCCTCAACCTTTGGCAGGGCACAGCTGACGTTTACTGCACCCCAGCCGCTGAAAGAGGACTGGATTTACCCAATCTGTTCCTTTTCTCATTCTCCCCCAACCTTTGGCAAGGCTCTGACACTGGCGTTCACCGCACCCCAGCTGCTGAAAAAAGACGAACTCTGGTTTCCGACGCCCTGAGCTGTAATATTTTTGTACTAACTGCTATGCTACTGTGCCACCCCAAATTGCCTTACATATCTCCTTTAACTTTCCTTCTCCTACCGTAAAGCTAAGTCCTCTAGTATTTCACACAAAAAATGCTGGTGAACGCAGCAAGCCAGGCAGCATCTACAAGAAGAAGTACAGTCGACATTTCGGGCTGAGACCCTTCATCGGGACTGTAGTATTTGTCCTGTGATTAGGTTAATCACGTTTGTGGAATTGCTGGGGCGGCCTGGCTCCAAGGGCCAGCAGGGCCTACTCTGTGCTGTATCACCGAACTAAAACTAAACTTTATCTTCTTCCACATTACTCGAGGTAAAGTAAACCTACACGATACTGATGGTAAAATTCCAGCTAGCCAAGTACTGTGTATGTGTTGATTGAACAGTGCAATAACATTAATCCATTGCGAGAAATGAGGCAATTAACAATACATATGTTTTCACTTACAGCAAAGCAATTCAAATTTTAACTTTCAGCACAGTAATCACTTAGTCATAATGACGAATATTTTAAGTGATATGAAGTTTATTCATTAACTGACTGACCATTGGGAGTGGGGTTATGGATGGAAATCGGATGAAATATTAATGCTAATCTTTTTTTTCAAAAATCCACTGCACTCTAGTTTCATATGATACTATCACACAATTGGCTACAGTCATTCGGCAGGGCACTTCATTATTTACAACTTATCTTTATATGTCCCCAATGACTCTTACTAATTTTTATCGATGCGCCACAGAAAACATTCTGTCTGGATGATTAGCAGCTTGGTATGAGAACTGCTTTGCATGTGACTACAGGAAACTGCAGACAGTGTGGACACAGCTCAGCTCATCACAGCAACCAGCCTCCCCTCTATGGACTCTGTCTGCACTTCTCACTGCCTCAGTAAAGCAGCCAGCATCATCGAAGATCCATCCACCCTGGATACTCTCTCTCCTCCCCTCTCCCATCAGGCAGACAACACTAAAAGCCTGAAAGCACCTACCACTCAAGGACAGCATCTATCCCACTGTTATCAGACTCCTGAATGTACCATGTACGATAAGATAAACTCTTATGATCTTGTGCTTACTGTTTCTCTGCACTGCACTTTTTTGACAGCTTTTACACTTTATTCTGCATTGTTATTGCTTCATCTTTTTCTAGCATAATGCACTGTGTAATGATCTGACACGATTTTCACTGTATAGTAGGACATATGGCAGTAATAAAGCAAGACTAACATAGCAGTTATATATTAATTAAAGGGACTTCACCAAGGGATTAGTTGACAAAAATTGCCACATATTGGAGAAAGTGATAATAAGTTTGAATAAACATGATAAAGGAGGGGAGGTATCTGAGGGCAATGTCCAATGCTTGGGCTCCAGAGAGGTGAAGGCAACAAGCTTTCAGCTGTAGTGAACTGAAAGGAAATCCAGGTTACGTGATTCATCACCACTCATCCTTCGTGGTTATCTGACAAAGAAAGCTAATAATTGGTGCCTAATTATTCAAATAAATCCTGCTAAGCATTACAGCTAATCTGAACCAGTTTATTATATCTTTAGGATATTACTGGGCACTGTGATAACTAGTCAAACAAGTTCATATGGAGGAACACAGCAGGTCAGTCTGCATCTGTGGAGGAAAATAGGCAGTCGATGTTTTGGTTCAGACCTTCATCTGGACCGATAAGAAAGGGGTTTTTAGCTGGTTTAAAACGTGGAGGGAAGAGATGGAACAAAAGGAGGTGGGTGATAGAAGGATCCAGATGGGGAGGGGGTTGATAGGCTGATGAGGAGGGGGTGAGGGTGGGAATGATGTCTGAAGCTGGGAGGTGATGGGTGGAAATGATAGATGGCTGAAGTTGAGTGTGGATCTTCAGGCTCCTGTACCTCATCCCTTAAAAGTAGTATTGTGAAGAGAACATGTCCGTCCTGTCCTCTTCCCCAGATCCTGAAAACAATGTGCCACAAGGAAGAGTCTTAAACATATTCAATTAACTCTTTGTCAGGTCAAGAAATGAAAGGAGGCAAAGAGTGGGAATAAAGGGAGCTTTTTCTGATCGGCTGCTGGTGATGGTGATGGTGGGACCACTTCTTTTTATATTGTATGTCAACAATTTGGATGACAAAATGGAAGGCTTTGTGGCCATGTTTGCAAATGATACAAAGATAGGTGGAGGGGCAGGTGGTGTTAAGGAAGAATGCAGTCTGCAGAAAGATTTGAACAGATTGGGAGAATGGGGTAAGAAGTGGCAGATGAAACACAGTGTCGGGAAGAGTACGGTCATACACTTTGGTAGAAGGAATAAAGATGTAGACTATTGTCTAAATGAGGAGAAAATTCAAAAGTCAGAGGCTCAAGGAAACTTGGGAGTCCTTGTGCAGGATTTTCTATAGGTTAACTTGCAGGTTGAATCGTGGTAAGGAAGGCAAATGCAATGTTACCAGTCATTTCAACAGGACTAGAATATAAAGGTAAGGAAGTAATGCTGAGGCTTTATATGGCATTGGACAGGCAGTATTAGGAGTCTCCCTAAGAAAGGATGTGCAGGCATTGGAGAGGGTACAGAGGAAATTCTGGGAATGAAATGGTTAATGTATGAGGTGTTTGGTGGCTCTGTGCCTATACTTTGCTGGAGTTTGGAAGAATGAGGGGGATCTCATTGAAACATATCAAATATTGAAAGTTCTGGATAGAGTGGATGTGGGGAGGATGTTTCCTATAGGTGAGCCTCTGACCAGAGGGTTGTCCATTTAGAACAGACATGAGGGGAAATTTCTTTAGCCAGAGGCTATGAATCTGTGAAACTCATTGCTACAGATGTCTGTGGAGGCCAAGCCATTGGGTATATATAAATTACTGACAACGACGTGGGCACGCCCTGTGGGATGTGGGCATGCTCTGCTGGTGCCAGAAGCATGGCAACACTTGCAGGATGCCCTTAGTACAATCCTCAGACTGTGTTGGTCATTGACACAAGTGAGGCATTTCACTGTACATTTTGATGCTTTGATGCATAAAGCTAATCTTTCTCTTTTTCTTTCTTTCACAGGATACAGAAGGGAGTATGCCCCCAATTGCACTGCAGCTGAAGATCTGCGCTCCGGAGCTAGCAGCATCCACTAGCTCGGCTCATCCACACAGTTACTCCACAATGCCCAGGTCACAGAAGACAGGCGTACCCTAGTCAGGCAATTACCATCTGACCGTGTGGGGTATATAGCAGCCTTGTAAAATTGCAATGACTGCAGTAGTTATAGAGTTCTCCAATGCAGAAACAGGGCCATCAGCCCAGCCCAGCTTTGCCACCTGTTGTCCCTATCTACACTAATCCCATTTACCCAGTATTAGGTCATTATTATAGAACACAGAACAGTTCAGGCCCTTCAGCCCATGACATTGTGCCAACCTTTCAAGCTACTCTAGGATCAATCTAACACTTCCTTCCCACATAGCCCTCCGTTTTTCTTTCAACTATCTGCTACCCAAGAGTCTCTTAAATGGTCCTAACGTCTACCACCACCCTTGGCAGCGTGTTCCACACACTCATCACTCTCTGTGTAAGAAACCTACCTCTCACAATCCCACTATACTTTCCTCCCACCTTTAAACAATCCCCCTTGTATTAGCTATCTGTGCCCTGGGAAAAAAAATTCTCTGGCTGTCCCCACTCTCAATACCTCTTATCATCTTATACACCTCTATCAATTCCCTTTCATCCTCCTTCACTCCAAACAGAAAGCCCCAATTGGCTCAAACTTTCTTCATGATACATGCTCTCTATTCCAGTCAGCATCCTGGTAAATCTCTTTTAAAGTCTCTCTAAAGCTTCCACATCCTTCCTATAATGAAGCGACCGGAACACAACAGAATATTCAAGGTGTGTTCTAACCAGAGTTTTTACAGGCTACAACATGACCTTGCTGCTCTTGAACTCAATCCCTGATTTATGAAGGGTGACACAGCATACCCTTCTTAATCAACCTATCACCTTTGAGGGAACTCTGGGCATAAACCCCATCCCTCCCTCTGTTCCTCCACATTGCTAAGAATCCTATCAATAACCTTGTACACTTTCTTCAAGTTCGACCTTCCAAAGTGTATCACTACACACTTCTCTGGATTGAACTCCATCTGCCATTCTTGGTCCAGCTCTGCACCCTATCACTGTCCTGTTGTAACCTACAACAACCTTCTACAGTAGGGGTCGTCAACCCGTCGATCGCGATTGACTGGTCGAATTTTGAGGCTTTCCCAGTAGATCCCGAAAAAAATCGAAAATAAATACACAAATACTGTTGTAATGTGAGCATTATAAAAATAAGTAATACTAATTAGGATAATGGTAATATAGCAATACTTTTGCTACAAAGCTGTTTGTAAAGAGAGATTGTTTCCGGGTTGTGGAGTTTTAGTTCCGTTCTTTCTGCCCAGTGCGCATGTGTGTAGCTTCCCCGCCATGCACCGTGTTTTCAGCGTAGCCTGTGCTGCATCAAAGTGACCAATTAAATTAGATACGAAGCGGTCCCCAACCACCCAGCCGCGAAGAATGTACTTGTGTCGCCTCTGATCTGGGCAGCACCTAATTATTTCGGGTTTTTTTCTTAAAGATGTGCTGGGTGCGTTCTGGCCACCGCTGAACCGCTGCATTCTTCGCGGCCTGGAGGTTGGGGACCACTGGATAAGAGTGGTCGCAAACATCAATATACAGCACTCGCTCGTGATATCCTGATAGCATGGCGGAAGCTCCACGAAAGAAGGCGAAAATGTACAAATTCCATCCAGAATGGGAAGGGGAATGTAGCCCCCTGGCCACCCTCAGGGTCGCTCGGCTCGCTGTCGTCTAGGGAAACAGCCTTGGCCCCGCCAAACTGGATAATTAGTTTGTGTGGATGCCGTGTGAGGTACCCCACCCCGCCCAAATAACAGACAATACACCAGATGCAATTAAATGATTTACAGTCTATAGATATTACTGGAACTATATAATTAAGAGAGAATAAAATATAAAAGGAAAACAAAAGGCGCCACACTTATCAAAGTTCAATCTCTTCGTGCACAAAAACCGTTGGAGCTCAAGGACCTTCTTCTTCACCCTGCGACCCCTCGGACCACCTCGACCGGCCGCCTGGGACCAACAACGGTGGTTGACCAGATGCTCCATACAAGTCCGTCTCCATCTCCTCGCTGAACGCCCTCCTCGGAGTCTGACCCCGTTAGCGGACATCACAGCACCTCGTCCATCCTCTGTCTCGCTCTCCCGCCTTCTGCCCCAAAACCCCACGCATACAGTATCTTCAAATACACCAAAACCATAACAACTATCCCAATTGGTTAATAGCACTTACTTATCACACTCTAAACCAAAACAAGCTGCTAGCGCAAACTTTCTCAGCATTTAACACAATGAAGCCGCATTCTCCAGATTAATATAACAAAGACGGCATTTTAATTAGCCTCCGCAGTAACATAAAAGTCGAAACCCCCTTACACTCTCCCCCCACCAAATAAAGTCATGTCCTCATGACTTCTAAATAATTCGCCAACCAGTCCTACAGACACACAACACACACATACATGGATTCACACAGTGACAGTGCTCCCCAAACAGTGGACCTTACTCCCGTCCCACGGGCGCTACATAGGCCAACCTATCTGGGAGCTTCATAACCCTCCGAGACCTCCGTACCCGCCCCCTGTTGCATGTCCGGGGCCCCGCCTCTCCTCCTTCCTGATCCTGCCGTAACTCAGACTACCCCCAGCTAGTCCTCCCCACTACACCTGACTCAGTGGGAGAAGGGCCAAAGGTCTCTTCCTCAATCACGGGGAAGTTAGCGAAAGGCAGCATGTACCACATGTGCATCACATCATCCTTCGAACCCGTATCCTTCCTCATTCCCTCGATCGGTAGCTGCTGTTTAAGTTTCTCCAAACTGAAACATTTGGCCGGGGCTACCCCTTCAGCCTCCTGCAGTCGAGACGTCAGCTTCTTCGGGGACTCCTTCAACTCTCGCCACAGCCTCAGCAGTTCTGACTCAGGGTTCCCGGCCATCTCAATCTGGGACGCAGTTACCCCACCAGCTTCTTCCATCCTGACCTGAAAAGCAGCAGTTAAAGAATGTTCAGCCTCTGGTTGTTTCCTCCTGATGTTGTCTTCCAGGGCAACGTTCAGTTTTTCCACTTCATTTAAACTCACGATAGTCATCTTCAGGTTCCGTTCAAGCGTCCGCCTCCCTTTTCCGAGATCTGTCCTCCATTTCGTCACCTCCTCAGGAGTGTAATCAAACTCCCCTCCCTGGGCTCTCGGTTTTCTGTTGACAGTCAGAACACTTCCTTGATCTTCCCCAACTTGTAAATCTTCCAATCTGTTCTGAATGGACGTCTTGAGTTTCTGCTGATCCCTTCGAAGGTGGGTCATTGTTTCTTCTCACTGGATTAATTCATCAGTACATGACCGCAATGCGGTGCAAATCCCCTCTCTTCCCCGGGTCTCATTCAGATTGACGACCTGGGTTTCCATCCCCCGGTCCACCACCGTCTGTCCCAACACCAGGAAGTTCAACTGCTATGTCGGGTCATTTTCCTCACGTTGCACCAAAATCCTCCGGCCAAAAACTCCTCCACATTTGACACTTCGCTTCGGTCACCCAGGCTCAGCCACTGGCCTCGCTTCATAGCCCCCCAGGCGAATCCAAGCTCTAGGCGGTCATCCACATACGTCAAAACTCCACACACCTTCACTTCCCCCATGGTCTTCCTCATGCCCCGCGAGAAGGATGCAGGGGCTCCGGATATGCCCTTGGGCATCTTTTCGGATCGGAAGAATCCTGGGGTACTAGTAAAGGCCACCTTCAGCTCAACAGCCGCACTCAGGATCTGGCAACATCCACCCCTCAGATGCAGCACATTAAACCACATCGTATAATCCACACACACGCTGCCTTCATCTTCCACGCCGCCAGGGTCCAGTTGCCGCGACCTCTCTCTCACTGAGGTGTCTTCAGCGGTCAACTCCCCTCCCTCGTAGTAGTTCGGAGCATCTACTAAGAGGGTCTCACCCTCAGCTACTTTTCCCAAGCCGTACCACCGCCGGGTCTCATTTAAATTCAGTACTGGCTCAAGGCTGCTACACACGTCCTCAGAAGCAACTCGACACGCTGGGTGCCCAGACAATGCCCCCATGAACTCCAGGGTCATTAACTAATCATCGTCTTCTGGATAACTACTGCCACTAGTACCCAAAGTCTCCGGTGCCCTTGCGGTTGTCAAGGGTAAATGCTTCAGACACCGGTTGTAAAACGAACTGTACAACAACTTGATCTGTGCCCCGGGGTCGAGGATGGCTTTAGCATCACTTCCCTCTATCCATAGCGACACCCTGGGGCTTGGCTCCTCTAAGCCTTCAGGAATAGGGTCTTTTCCTTTCAGAAGTTCATCAGTACATTGCTGGGAACATGCTTCCCCAGAGACCCCAAGCCGTTCCCCCCACTGGGCCTCCACAAAGTTTCTCGAACCCTCTCTGATCAGCTGAAGGAGGGGCTGATCCCCTGAAATGATCCCCCTGGCACTGCAAGTAATTTAGCCGCCCTCCTCGCCAGAGAAGACACACTGAAAACTTTCCCCCCTCTTTCAAATAACTGACAGCTGTCACTATGGTGTAAGTGAACCTGACAGCTCTAACACGGTCACCAGCCCGCCTACTCAAACTTTCAACCAATCCCTGTCGCTCTCCCTCAAACGAGCCCGCCATTCATCTAACAACTGAGAGATCCGCTCCACCCACGTCTCACACGCCTCCGCTCCTCTTGGGGTGGACACTATCCCAAACGCCAGGCGGAGCCTGCCAGAGCTAGAACATTTATTCGCAGACCCTACCTCCAAATCAGGCCACTCTTTCCTCTCTCTCCAAACTGCATGGACAACCCCAAGTGCCACCTCCAACTCGTCAATGCCAGCCTGAACTCGAACAAAGACCGCACCCACAACACATACGGCAATCATCAGCAAATAACCCACAGAGACGCACATTACAGATTTAAACGGGGCACCCACACAGCATACCAGCAGACTCAATCCCGGACAAAGCCCACACAATGTAGCCCCCCTCTGGCAACCCTCAGGGTCGCTCGGCTCGCTGTCGTCTAGGGAAACAGCCTCGGCCTCGCCAAACTGGGTAATAGTTTGTGTGGATGCTGTGTGATGTACCCCACCCCGCCCAAATTACAGACAATACACCAGATGCAATTAAATGATTTACAGTCTATAGATATTACTGGAACTATATAATTCAAAGAGAATAAAATATAAAAGGAAAATAAAAGGCGCCACACTTATCAAAGTTCAATCTCTTCGTGCACAAAAACCGTTGGAGCTCAAGGACCTTCTTCTTCACCCTGAGACCCCCTCGGACCACCTCGACCGGCCGCCTGGGACCAACAACGGTGGTCGACTAGATGCTCCACACGAGTCCGTCTCCGATCCTCACCGAACGTCCTCCTCAGGGTCCGACCCCGTTAGCGGACATCACAGCACCTCATCCATCCTCTGTCTCGCTCTCCTGCCTTCTGCCCCAAAACCCCGCGCATACAGTATCTTCAAATACACCAAAACCATAACAACTATCCCAATTGGTTAATAGCACTCTCTTATCACACTCTAAACTAAAACAAGCTGCTAGCTCAAACTTTCTCAGCGTTTAACACAACAAAACCGCATTCTCCAGATTAACATAACAAAGACACCATTTTAATTAGCCTCCGCAGTAACATAAAAGTCGAAACCCCCTTACAGGAATTTCGATTTACCTTGGTGAAAGACAAGTGTGTATGTATGTTGTGCCACCAAATACAAGCACTGACTAAAAGAGGGAATCTGGAGTGGCACCACAACAATAACCATTAGAAATTTAAAGACACCTACCCCCCAAAGAGCGCAATTCGTGCCAGGAAAGTTGATGAGTTGAAATCAGGGTTGAAGGCCCAGCAATCGTTTTTCACAGAACATGCTGCTCAAAATAAGGTTGCTATTGAAACATCATTTCGTGTAAGTCACCTTTTGGCTAAACACAAGAAGCCTTTTACAGGTGGCGATTTATTCAAGACGCAATGGTCATTACCGCAGAGACTGTTTTTAATGACTTTAAAAACAAAAACGGCATCACAACCGCAATACATAATATACCACTTGGCTCTGCAACAGTGACAAGGAGGGTAGAGTCACTGTCAGAGGACATGGATATTTTTCAATACAATTCGATGAATCCCTGGATGTAGGATTAGGATTATGAAGACACGTAGTCCTCTTTTATTGTCATTTAGGAATGTATGCATTAAGAAATGATACATTATTTCCTCCGGTGTGTTATCACAAAACACAGGACAGACCAAGACTGAAAAAGCTGACAGAACCACATAATTATAACATATAGTTATAACAGTGCAACAATACCATAACTTGATGAAGAAGTCCATGAGCACAGTAAAGTCCAAAGTTTCTCAAATGTCTCACATCTCACGCAGACGGGAGAAGGAAGAAAAACTCTCCCTGCCCATGCCGACCACAATCCGACTCTGAGTCACCTGGAAACTTCGAGCTCTGATCAGCTCTCCAACACCAAGTACTCTGTCCGAACGATTCGACCTCCTTCTCGGTCGCCAAAAGCAGGATTTTGAGGCCTACTCTCTGAAAGATTCCCGACCACACAGTAATGACAGCAGCAAACGGGCGTTTCAGAAATTTCTCCAGATGTTCCTCTGTGCTTTCACGTCCATTCTCCATCAAATCAGAATTGTGCACGGCCCCTATTTAACAGATACGATATCATTTTTCACCGGAGGGCTGTGCACGCGCAGGTGTGCCGCCATCTTCTCCTCCCCCTCAGCTTGTTGTATTTGTCAGAATGGCTTTCCAGGATTTTACAACAAAGGAGGACTTCCTCACTCTTTTGCAATTAAAGGAGAGAACGAGAGGTGAGAATATTTACAATGAGTTTTAAAAAAGTATGTCCGTGAAAATGACAACCCCATTCATAAACTGGTGGCAATTGCTACTGATGGGGCCCCAGCAATGCGCAGTATGCGCGTTAGTTTTATAGCACTAAAAGTCAGTGCTTACTCCGGGTCAACTTATCTATGTGAAATTGCATTTTCACAGATGAAAAATTATTAAATCTAAGTACAGGAGCTGTCTTACTCCTGACAGACACCTCACATACTGTCTCAGACTGGTTGTCTGTAGTTATGAGCTAAATTTCAGGTAACTAGCAATAAGTATCACACTGATTGCAACAGTCAATTTTTATTCATTTATTTTTCATGTTGAAACAAAATTAAATAATGAAACTTAGAATTAAAGGTGTGAAGTATTGTAATATTCTTAAAGAAAGATATGCTAGTTACAGTGTTTTCTTGTTTGAATTAATTTGAAAGTTTGACAAAAGTATTTTGTGTAATTCAAATACAATTAGCCTAAATAAAAGGCCTCAAATTGGCAGTACCATCTGAGCTGTTTTTTCTCTAAACAATTTAGTAAGTAGATCTTGCCTTTCACTGAGGTCAAGGTTGGGATCTTGGGCTTAAAAAGGTTGGTGACCACTATTCTACAGTATCCACAACATCAACCTTTGTGTCATCTACAAACTTATGAAACCACCTTTCCACTTCCTTGTCCGTTAGGGAAAGTGAGAATAAGAAAAGTTAAGGAAGACAACAGAATCAATGGAGCAGAAAGCTCAAGAAGGGATCATACAGTATGGCCAAGTGAAATAGGAATTGATATGAAAGGTGAGGGGAGTAATGAATTAAAAGTATTATATATGAATACACGAAGTATAAGAAATAAAGTGGATGAGCTTGAGGCACAGCTGGAAATTGGCAAGTATGACATTGTGGGAATAACAGAGACATGGCTTCAAGTGGACAGGGTGTTAAGGATCCGGCCTGAACACTGGGTCGAAGGGCCTCTGCTGGTAGCTCTGGATCACGACAGTCTTTAATTTCTGTTTTCTTTCACCTGGCCATGTGGGTTCTGGCCCAGCCCCTTTCCTTTTTGAGCTTCCTCCAATTACCTGCTTGTCTCCTCATTTGCACCCACCTGTTTCTAATTTTCACTCATTACCCTGTCCATTTAAACCCTGCCTTGACGAGCATTCTCTGCTAGTTCATCCCAGTTCTGACCTGTGTTGTTCTAGCCTGTCATTGCGACTTCTACCAACTGATTTTGCCTGTTCTTGGACCTGATTTTTGCCTGTGCACTCTGGATTGTCTGCCCTTGCCTGACTGCCTTTCCTGGTAAGACCCCTGCCTGCCATTTTGGATTTGTGCCTGCCTTCTGTTTTTGAAAGACTGTTGCCTTTGTGCTCCCTGATAAACTCCTGGTGGAAAAAGTATTCATTGGTCTGCACTTGAGTCCCACCAAAACCCGACAGAATGAACTGGACAAGATGGATTCAGCGGACCCCAACCAGGTATGTGAGGCCCTCTCCCGACAGGGTGTGTTGTTAGGGAGACATGAAACGCAGTTCGCCTCTATCAACCAGTCAATGGAAGCCTTCTCCACCACTCTGACCAGCATAGCCTCCCAGCTACAGCAGATTCAGCTGGCACTGAGCTCTAACCCGCCTTCTCTTGCTGTGCCATCAGCCCCACAGACTCCAATCCAAACAGCCCGAGAGCCCTGTTTACCTCCACCTGAACTTTAAAATGGTGAACCAGGCACCTGCAGATCCTTCCTGTCTCAATGCTCGCTGATTTTTGAGCTGCAGCCCACTACCTTTCCCACTGATCGATCCTGTATTGCTTATGTTATCACGCTGCTGTCAGGAAGAGCAAGAGAGTGGGGTACAGCTGTGTGGGACAGCAGAGCCCCTTTTTGCCACATATTTAAGGACTATTGTGAGGAGATGAGAAGAGTCTTTGACTGTTCCCAGCAGGGGCGAGAGGCAGCAAGGGAGATGTTGCGAGTTCACCAGGTTAACCGTTCTGCTTCGAACTACGCCATTCAGCACCGCACACTAGCCGCCACTACCAACTGGAATTCGGCGGCCCAGACTGGCGTGTTCCTCTATGGGCTTAGCGAGGAGGTTAAGGATGAACTAATCACCCGCAACCTGCCTGCTGGCTTCCAAGAGCTGGTCGATTTGGCCATTAAGATTGACAGCCGCATAAAACAGCGTCAGCAGGAGTGTGATGTCTGGGGGGGGGTCACGAAGAACCACCGGGGGGGGTCACGAAGAACCACCAGGGGGTGTCTGACCTCTTCCCAGCCAGCACCCAGATCTCCTTCCCCAAGTCCTCAGTCACCCCCATCCAGCCCAACGGAGCTCATGCAGATTGATTGTACCCGTCTGTCTCCTTCGGAAAGGAGGAGGGGAGTCAGTACCAACTCTTGTCTGTATTGTGGTCAGGCTGGTCACTATGTATCTATCTGTCCCGTAAAAGCCAACGCTCGCTCGTAAAGAGGGGACTACAGGTGAGCAGTACTTCCTTCCCCCAGTTCCTCATCACTCGAACCCTGCTACCTGCTTTTATACTGGCTGAAGGGAGGAGACGCACCGTTTCAGTTTTTATCGACTCTGGGGCTGAGGGAAACTTTCAGTTCCAGTTTTGCGGCCAATCTCGGGATGCCACTCTCCTGTCTGAAGCAACCCCTGGAGGCCAGTGGCTCAACTGGAGTGAAACTTGCCATGGTTACCCACTCCTCGGCTCCGGTGAGTCTCCTCATTTCTGGCAATCACCAGGAGAACATTGCTTTCCATGTAATAGCTTCCCCCAAAGCTGATGTTGTGTTAGGCCACCCATGGCTAGCTCAGCATGGACTACACATTGATTGGTCTAATAACAGAGTATTAAGTTGGAGTCCTTTCTGCCTACATCATTGTCTGCATGTTGCTCATGCTACTCAAAGTCCGGTTCCTCTGCCTACAGGAGGGTTTCCCGATCTGTCCTCTGTACCCCCTGAATATCTGGACCTCAAGTTGGTATTCAGCAAGACTCGGGCCACCACCTTACCCCCACATTGCCCCTATGACTGCACTATAGATCTCCTTCCGGGAGCCTCGCCACCTATTCACTGTCTCCACCTGAAAGGGAAGCGATGGATGAGTATATCCAGGAGGCCTTGGCCACAGGAATTATCTATCTCTCTTCCTCCCCAGCAAGCACAGGGTTCTTCCTTGTAGCCAAGAAGGACGGATCCTTGCATCCTTGCGTGGACTATAGAGGTCTCAATGAGGTCACCGTTAAGAACCGCGATCCTCTTCCTCTTAAGTCATCTGCATTTGAATTGCTCCAGGGTGCTTCTATCTTCTCCAAGCTCGACCTCCGCAAAGCTTACCATCTGGTCCGCATAAGAGAAGGGGATAAGTGGAAGACCGCGTTCAATACGCCATCTGGGCACTACGAATATTTGGTAATGCCTTTCGGACTTTCTAATGGTCCTGCTGTGTTCCAGTCCCTGGTGAACGATGTCCTCAGAGGCATGCTGAATCAATTTGTATTTGTGTACTTGGATGACATTCTGATATTTTCTAGGTCCCTCTCTGAACACATCCAGCACGTCCGTCGGGTGCTCTGACTCCTGGAGAATCAGTTATTTGTAAGGCAGAAAAGTGTGAATTTCACCAGAGTTCAATTTCGTTTCTGGGATATGTGATCAGCACTGGAGGAATCCAGATGGACCCTCAGAAGATCAAGGCGGTAGAGGAGTGGCCACAACCCGCCTCTCGACGAGATGTCCAACATTTTCTTGGGTTTGCCAACTTCTATCGCCAGTTCATTCGAAATTTCAGCATCCTGGACACCCCGCTGTCTGCTCTAACCTCCTCCAAGTCGAAGTTCGCCTGGAATCTAACGGCTGAGAAAGCCGTTTCTGATCTAAAGACTCGTTTCACCACGGCACCTATCCTCCTTCAGCCCGATCCTACAAGGCAGTTTATTGCAGAGACTGACGCCTCTGATGTAGGAGTAGGGGCTCTACTGTCACAGCATTCAGCAGAGGATGACAAGCTACACCCGTGCGCCTTTTTTTCCCACAAATTTTTGCCCGAGAACACAACTATGACATTGGCAATCGAGAGTTATTGGCTGTTAAACTTGCTCTTGAGGAATGGTGGCATTGGCTTGAGGGAATGACTACTCCTTTTCTAGTCTGGACGGGTCACAAGAACCTGCAATATATCCGTTCAGCCAAATGCCTCAACTCCCGCCAGGCTCGGTGGTCCCTGCTTTTTGCCCATTTTAGATTCACCCTGGCCTACTGTCCTGGCTCTGAGAACGGCAAGCCTGACGCGCTCTCCAGGCAGTTTCCAACAACCGACGAGGCGCCCGAGGTTACGACCATTCTCCCCAAGCAATACCTGGTTGCCGCAGCACAGTGGGAGATTGAATCTGTGGTCCAGTCTGCCCAGCAGGGTGAGTCTATTCCTAGTGCCTGCCCTGCTAATCTATTGTATATTCCCCAGTCTGTCCGCTCCCAGGTTCTCCAGTGGGGACATACCTCCAGACTGGCATGTCACCCTGGCATCAGACGCACGATGGCTTTTATCAGTCGAAGATTTTGGTGGCCATCCCTGAGGAAGGATGTTGAGAGCTTCATTTCTGCCTGCCCAGTCTGTGCAGCAGAACAAGAGCTCTAGCCAGCCACCAACTGCTCCTAGAAGGCCCTGGTCACACATTGCACTGGACTTTGTCACCGGACTCCCTCCGTCCAATGGTAACACTACCGTTCTTACCATAGTGGCTCGTTTTTCCAAATCAGTCCACTTAGTTCCCCTTCCCAAGCTGCCCTCTGCCAAGGAGACTGCCAACCTGGTGATTCAGCATGTTTTCCATATTCACGGTCTCCCCGTTGAAGTGGTATCTGATAGAGGTTCGCAATTTACCTCCCACTTTTGGAGGGCCTTTTGCAAACTACTCGGGATCAGGGTTAACCTCTCATCTGGGTTTCATCCACAGAGTAATGGCCAGACCGAGCAGGCTAATCAGCAGATGGAGGTGATGCTCCGTTGTGTGATGTCTCAGGAATCTTCCTCTTGGAGTCAGCAACTTCCCTGGATCGAGTACACCATTAATCCTTTGCCTTCTGCTTCATCAGGTTTATCACCATTCCAGTGCTGTCTTGGCTATCAACCTCCCTTATTCGCATCTCAGGAGGAGGAAGTGGGCGTTCCCTCAGCCGAAGCATTTGTCCAGAGGTGTTCACAGACCTGGAGACGAGCCCGAAAGGCGCTGCTTCAATCTACAGCCAGAATGAAGCAGCCAGCAGACCATCACCGCATCGAGGCCCCCCATTACCGGCAGGGTCAGAAGGTGTGGTTATCTTCACATGACACCCCCTTGAGGATGGACTCCCACAAGCTGGCGTCATGCTACATTGGACCTTTCCCCATCACCAAGGTGATCAGCCCTTCAGCGGTACATCTAAAACTACCCCCTACCCTTCACAGGATCCATCCTACATTCCATGTTTCAAGGATTAAGCCCTTTGTCTGCAGCCCCCTCTGTCCCACCCCAAGCCCCCTCCCACTCCCCGTCTCATCAATGGCTCAGAGACCTTCACTGAGCACCGATTACTGGAAGTTTGACGCAGAGGTCATGGACTGCAATACCTCGTTGATTGAGAGGGCTATGGCCCCGAAGGGAGGTGTTGGGTTCCTGCTCAAGATATCCTGGATCCCTCTCTCATTAAGGACTTTCATAGGAGCCATCCCGTACCAGCAAGAAGGGCGGCTGGAGACACCCATGGAGTGGGGGGGGGGGGCGTGGGTACTGTTGAGGATCCGGCCTGAACACTGGGTCGAAGGGCCTCTGCTGGTAGCTCTGGATGACAACAGTCTTTAATTTCTGTTTTCTTTCACCTGGCTATGTGGGTTCTGGCCCAGCCCCTTTCCTTTTTGGACTTCCTCCAATTACCTGCTCGTCTCCTTGTTTGCACCCACCTGTTTCTAATTTTCACTCATTACCCTGTCCATTTAAACCCTGTCTTGACTAGCATTCTTGGCCAGTTCATCCCAGTTTCGACCTGTGTTGTTCTAGCCTGTCATTGTGACTTCTGCCAACTGATTTTGCCTGATTTTGTGTTTTGGATTTTGCCTGTTCTTGGACCTGATTTTTGCCTGTGTGCTCTATATTGTCTGCCCTTGCCTGACTGCCTTTCCTGGTAAGACCTCTGCCTGCCATTTTGGATTCGTGCCTGCCTTCTGTTTTTGAAAGACTGTTGCCTTTGTGCTCCCTAATAAATCCTGGTGGAAAAAGTATTCATTGGTCTGTACTTGAGTCCCACCGAAACCTGACACAGGGCCTGGGAAATGAATGTTCAAGGATATACGTCCTATCGAAAGGACAGAGAGATGGGCAGAGGAAGAGGGGTGGCTCTGTTGGTGAGGAATGACATTCAGTCCCTTATGAGGGGGTGGGGGGGGCGAAACATAGAATCAGGAGACGTAGAGTCAGTATGGATAGAACTGAGAAATTCTAAGGGTAGAAAGAGCCTAATGGGAGTTATCTACAGGCCCCCAAACAGTAGTCTGGATGTAGGGTGTAAGTTGAATCAAGAGTTAAAATTGTAGCAAAGGTAATGCTACAGTTGTTATGGGGTATTTCAACATGCAGGTAGACTAGAAGAATCAGGTTGGTGCTGGACCCCAAGAAGGGGAGTTTATGGAGTCCCTCTGAGATGGATTCTTAGAACAGTTTGTACTGGAGCCTACCAGAGAGAAGGCAATTCTAGATTTAGTGTTGTGCAATGAACCGAATTTGATCAGGGACCTCGAGGTAAAGGAGCCATTAGGAGGTAGTGACCATAATGATAAGTTTTAATCTACAATTTGAGAGGGAGAAGGGAAAATTGGAAGTGTCAGTATTACAGTTGAACAAAGGGAACTATGGAGCTATGAGGGAGGAGCTGGCCAAAGTTCAATGGAACAATACCCTAGCAGGGATGACAGTGGAACAACAATGGCAGGTATTTCTGGGAATAATGCAGAAGGTGCAGGATCAGTTCATTCCAAAGTGGAAGAAAGATCCTAAGGGGAGGCTGTGGCTGACAAGGGAAGTAAAGGACAGTATTAAAAATAAAAGAGAAGTACAACATAGCAAAGATGAGTGGGAAGCCAGAGGATTGGGAAACTTTTAAAGAGCAACAGAAGATAACTAAAAAGGCAATACACAGAGGAAAAAAATGAGGTACGAAGGTAAACTAGCCAAGAATATAAAGGAGGATAGTAAAAACTTCTTTAGGTATGTGAAAAGGGGAAAAAAAAGTTAAGACTAAAATTGGACCCTTGAAGATGGAAACAGGTGAATTTATTATGGGGAACAAGGAAATGGCAGATGAGTTGAACAGGTACTTTGGATCTGTCTTTACTAGGGAAGAGAAACAATCTCTCAGATATAATAGTGGCCAAAGGACCTAGGGTAATGGATGAACTGAAGGAAATTTATATTAGGCAGGAAGTGGTGTTGGATAGACTGATGGGACTGAAGGCTGATAAATCCCTAGGGCCTGATGGTCTGCATCTCAGGGTACTTAAGAAAGTGGCTTTAGAAATTGTGGATGCATTGGTAATCATTTTCCAGTGTTCTATAGATTCAGGATCAGTTCCTGTGGATTGGAAGGTGGCTAATGTTGTCCCACTTTTCAAGAAAGCAGGGAGAGAGAAAACAGGGAATTACAGACTGGTTAGCCTGACATCGGTGGTAGGAGAGATGCTGGAGTCAATTAAAAAAGATGAAATTACGACACATTTGGATAGCAGTAACAGGATAGGTCTGACTCAGCATGGATTTACGAAGGGGAAATCGTGCTTTACTAATCCTCCGGAATTTTTTGAGGATGTAACTATGAAAATGGACAAGGGAGAGCCAGTGGATGTAGTGTACCTGGACTTTCAGAAAGCCTTTGATAAAGTCCCACATAGGACATTAGTGGGCAAAATTAGGACACATGGTATTGGGGGCAGAGTTACTGACATGGATTGAAAATTGGCTGGTTGACAGGAAACAAAGAGTAGCGATTAATGGGTCCCTTTCGGAATGGCAGGCAGTGACCAGTCGGGTACTGCAGGGTTCAGTGCTGGGACCGCAGCTGTTTACAATATACATTAATGATTTAGATGAAGGGATTAAAAGTAACATTAGCAAATTTGCAGATGACAGAGCTGGGTGGCAGTGTGAAATGTGAGGAGGAGGATGTTATGAGAATGCAGGGTGACTTGGACAGGCTGGGTGAGTGGGCAGATGCAGTTTAATGTGGATAAATGTGAGGTTATCCACTTTGGTGGCAAGAACAGGAAGGCAGATTATCTAAATGGAGTCAAGTTAGGAAAAGAAGTACAACGAGATCTAGGTGTTCTTGTATAACAGTCACCGAAAGCAGCATGCAGGTATAGCAGGCAGTGAAGAAAGCTAATGGCATGCTGGCCTTCATAACAAGGAGAATTGAGTATAGGAGCAAAGAGGTCCTTCTGCAGCTGTACAGGGCCCTGGTGAGACCACACCTGGAGTACTGTGTGCAGTTTTGGTCTCCAAATTTGAGGAAGGACATTCTTGCTATTGACGGAGTGCAGCATAGGTTCACGAGGTTAATTCCTGGGATGGCGAGACTGTCATATGTTGAAAGATTGGAGCGACTGGGCTTGTATACACTGGAATTCAGAAGGATGAGAGGGGATCTGATTAAAACATATAAGATTATTAAGGGATTAGACATGCTGGAGGCAGGAAGCATGTTCCCACTGATGGGTGAGTCCAGAACCAGAGGCCACAATTTAAGAATAAGGAGTAGGCCATTTAGAACGGAGTTGAGGAAAAACTTTTTCACCCAGAGAGTGGTGGATATATGGAATGCTCTGACCCAGAAGGCTGTGGAGGCCAAGTCTCTGGATGCTTTCAAGAAAGAGATGGATAGATTTCTTAAAGATAGTGGAATCAAAGGTTATGGGGATAAGGCAGGAACTGGATACTGATTGTGGATAATCAGCCATGATCACAGTGAATGGTGGTGCTGGCTCAAAGGGCTGAATGGCCTACTCCTGCACCTATTGTCTATTGTTATTTCTAAAATTCGTACAGAGCAAGGGTCCCAAAACAGATCCCTGGGGAGCAGCACTCGTCTTTGATCTCCAGACAGAATACACTCCATCTACTGCCATCCTCTGCCTTCTGAGGGCTGCCTGAAGAGATAGTGGAGACACAGTCTCACAACATTAAAGAAATATTCAGACAAGTACCTGAATACTGGCATTAACTTTGTATTCTGCCTTCAGCTCTGACCTTCCAAAGTAAATTACTTCACACTTATCTAGATTGAACTCCATCTGCTATTTCTCAACCCAGCTCTGCATCCTGTCAATGTCCTACTGTAACCTACGACAACCTTCTACTCTATCCTCAATTATGCCAACTATGATGTACTATGGACATGTGGTCGATGTTTAGAGATCTTTTGCAGGATGTTAGGGATAAATTTGTCCCGGTGAGGAAGATAAAGAATGGTAGGGTGAAGGAACCATGGGTGACAAGTGAGGTGGAAAATCTAGTCAGGTGGAAGAAGGCAGCATACATGAGGTTTAGGAAGCAAGGATCAGATGGGTCGATTGAGGAATATAGGGAAGCAAGAAAGGGGCTTAAAAAGGGGCTGAGAAGAACAAGAAGGAGGCATGAGAAGGGCTTGGGTGAGTAGGGTAAAGGAAAACCCCAAGGCATTCTTCAATTATGTGAAGGAACAAAGATGACAGGAGTGAAGGTAGGACCGATTAGAGATAAAGGTGGGAAGATGTGCCTGGAGGCTGAGGAAGTGAGCGAGGTCCTCAATGAATACTTCTCTTTGGTATTCACCAATGAGAGGGAACTTGAAGATGGTGAGGACAATATGAGTGAGGTTGATGTTCTGGAACATGTTGATATTAAGGGAGAGGAGGTGTTGGAGTTGTTAAAATACATTAGGACGGATAAGTCCCCGGGACATGATGGAATATTCCCCAGGCTGCTCCATGAGGCAAGGGAAGAAATTGCTGAGCCTCTGGCTAGGATCTTTATGTCCTCGTTGTCCTCTGAAATGGTACCGTAGGATTGGAGGGAGGCGAATATTGTCCCCTTGTTCAAAAAAGGTAGTAGGGATAGTCCAGGTAATTATAGAAGAGTGAGCCTTGCATCTGTGGTGGGAAAGCTGTTGGAAAAGATTCTTAGAGATGGGATCTATGGGCATTTAGAGAATCATGGTCTTATCAGGGACAGTCAGCATGGCTTTGTGAAGGGCAGATCGTGTCTAACAAGCCTGCTAGAGTTCTCTGAGGAGGTGACCAGGCATATAGATGAGGGTAGTGCAGTGGATATGATCTATATGGATTTTAGTAAGGCATATGATAAGGTTCCACACGGTAGGCTTATTCAGAAAGTCAGAAGGCATGGGATCCAGGGAAGTTCGGCCAGGTGGATTCAGAATTGGCTTGCCTGCAGAAGGCAGAGGGTCATGGTGGAGGGAGTACATTCAGATTGGAGGATTGTGACTAGTGGTGTTCCACAAGGATCTGTTCTGGGACCTCTACTTTTCGTGATTTTCATTAACAACCTGGGTGTTGGGGTAGAAAGGTGTGTTGGCAAGTTTGCAGACGACACAAAGGTTGTAGTGTTGTAAATAGTGTAGAGGATTGTCAAAGATTGCACAGAGATATTGATAGGATGCAGAAGTGGGCTGAGAAGTGGCAGATGGAGTTCAACCTGGAGAAGTGTGAGGTGGTACACTTTGGAAGGACAAACTCCAAGGCAGAGTACAAAGTAAATGGCAGGATACTTGGTAGGGTGGAGGAGCAGAGGGTTCTGGGGGTACATGTCCACAGATCCCTGAAAGTTGCTTCACAGGTAGATAGGGTAGTTAAGAAAGCTTGTGGGGTGTTACCTTTCATAAGTCGAGGGATAGAGT
This sequence comes from Mobula hypostoma, assembly GCF_963921235.1. NCBI lineage: Eukaryota > Metazoa > Chordata > Chondrichthyes > Myliobatiformes > Myliobatidae > Mobula > Mobula hypostoma. Next base: position 113,409,974 of record NC_086104.1, read on the forward strand.
TTAAGAGTTGCAATGTAATGATGCAGCTCTATAAAACTCTGGTTAGGCCACACTTGGCGTACTGTGTCCAGTTCTGGTTGCCTCACTATAGGAAGGATGTGGAAGCATTGGAAAAGGTACAGAGGTGATTTACCAGGATGCTGCCTGGTTTAGAGAGTATGCGTTATGATCAGAGATTAAGGGAGCTAGGGCTTTACTCTTTGGAGAGAAGGAGAATGAGAGGAGACATGATAGAGGTATACAAGATATTAAGAGGAATAGATAGAGTGGATAGCCGGCGCCTCTTCCCCAGGGCACCACTGCTCAATACAAGAGGACATGGCTTTAAGGTAAGGGGTGGGAAGTTCAAGGGGGATATTAGAGGAAGGTCTTTTACTCAGAGTGGTTGGTGCATGGAATGCACTGCCTGAGTCAGTGGTGGAGGCAGATACACTAGTGAAGTTTAAGAGACTACTGGACAGGTATATGGAGGAATTTAAGTTGGGGGCTTGTATGGGAGGCAGGGTTTGAGGGTCGGCACAACATTGTGGGCCAAAGGGCCTGTACTGTGCTGTACTGTTCTACGTTCTATATCTCTTTCAAGTTTGCAATTGACCTTTACTTCTAAGCACTCACAGGATGTGGAGGCCTTTCAGATCAGCTAAATTGGATCGTTACTTCACTACTTAGCATAGAAGAAATAGGAGCAGAAGTTGGCTATCTGGTCCATTGAGTCTGCTCCACCATTCAATAAGATCATGACTGATCTGGCTGTGCACTCAGCTCCACCTACCTACAACCCTCAGTTCCCCTACTATGCAAAAATCTATCTTACTCTGTCTTAAGTATATTCTATGAGGTAGCTTAGGCCATAAGATATAGGAGCAGAAGTAGGCCATTTGGCCCATCGAGACTGCTCTGTCATTCAGTCATGGGCTGATCCAATTCTTCCAGTCATCCCTAATCCCCTGCCTTCACCCTATGACCTTTAATGCCCCGGCTAATCAAGAACTTATCTCTCTCTGCCCAATGCCTTAATGACTTGGCCTCCATGGCTGCTCGTGGCAACAAATTACACAGATTTACCACCCTCTGACTGAAGTAATTTCTGTCCTTCAATCATGAAGCTGTGCCCTTTTGTCCTAGAATCCCCTACCATGGGAAATAACTTTGCCATATCTAATCTGTTCAGGCCTTTTAACATTCAGAATGTTTCTGAGGTCCCTCCTGCTCATTCTCCTGAACTCCAGGGACCAAGAGCTGCCAGACATTCCTCATATGGTAATCCTTTCATTCCTGGAATCATTCTTGTGAATCTTCTCTGAACCCTCTGCAATGTTGGTATATCCTTTCTAAAGTAAGGAGCCCACAACTGCAAATGGTACTCCAAGTGTGGTCTCACGAGTGCCTTATAGAGCCTCAACATCAGATCCCTGCTCTTATATTCTATACCTCTAGAAATGAATGCCAACATTGCATTCGCCTTCTTCACAACCAACTCAATCTGGAGGTTCACCTTTGGGCTATCTTGCACAAGGACTCCCAAGTCCCTTTGCATCTCTGCATTTTGAATTGTCTCCCCACCTAAATAATAATCTGCCCACTTATTTTTTTTCCACCAAAGTGCATGATCATACACTTTCCAACATTGCATTTCATTTGCCATTTCTTTGCCCATTCTCTAAACTATCTAAGTCTCTCTGCAGGCTCTGTTTCCTCAACACTACCCGCTCCTTCACCTATCTTTGTATCATCCACAAATTTAGCCACAAATCCATTAATACCATAGTTCAAGTCACTGACAAACATCGTAAAAAGCAGTGGTCCCAACACCGACCCCTGTGGAACGCCACTGGTAACCGGCAGCCAGCCAGAATATGATCCCTTTATTCCCACTCTGTTTTCTGCCAACCAGCCAATGCTCCGTCCATGCTAGTAACTTCCCTGTAATTCCATGGGCTCTTATCTTGCTAGGTAGCCTCATGTGTGGCACCTTGTCAAAGGCCTTCTGAAAATCCAAGTACACCATGTCTACTGCATCTCCTTTGTCTACCCTGCTTGTAATTTCCTCAAAGAATTGCAGTAGGTTAGTCAGGCACAATTTTCCTTTCAGGAAACCATGGTGGCTTTGGCTTATCTTGTCACGGTACTCTGTAATCTCATCCCTAACAATCAATTCCAACAACTTTCCAACCACTGATGTCAGACTAACAGGCCTTTCTGCTGCCTTCCACTCTTCTTAAATAGTGGAGTAACATTTGCAATTTTCCAGTCATCCAGTACAATGCCAGAACCTATCGATTCTTGAAAGATCATTGTTAATGCCTCCACAATCTCTCCAGCTGCTTCCTTCAGAACCCAAGGGTGTATTCCATCAGGTCCAGGAGATTTATCCACCCTCAGACCATTAAGTTTCCTGAGCACCTTCTCAGTCATAATTTTCACTGCACAAACTTCCCTTCCCTGACAATCTTGAATGTCCACTGTGAAGACTGATGCAATATATGCTTTTCCCTTAGTACTATCTCAGTGTAGCAGAATGAACTGCCTGGATGGCATGCAAGCAAGGCTTTTCACTATACCTTGGACAAGAAGATTGTCCACCACCACCTTGCCAAGGGCAATTAAACACGAACAACAATTGATATTACAAGTTAAACCCATACTTTTAAATTAAAATTAATTTTAAAAATTAAGCTCTGTTTCTCCAACTTTGGCCTCCTGCCTGCCAGTTACAAATCTGCCCCAAATTTCTTGTCCTCTCATCTTTGGCACTGATCCTTAAAACTTGCTTCTCCACCTGTGCCAAATATACTTCAGAGCCCATGTCTTACAGGTTTTTGGGCACTATATAAATGCAAGTTTTTGTTGTTTCCACCATGAGATTATGCCTGTGACCCGCACTGAAGGCTCTACAACGGGTAGTCAAAACTGCCAATGCATCACCAGCACCAGCCTACCCACCGTCAAGGACATACAGTCTATACAGAAAGGTGCCTGATCAGGCCAGCGCTATCATGAAGGATCCCACCCACCCAGCTCATGGATGTTTGTCCTGTTCCCATCAGGGACGAGGGAGGAGACTACGTAGCCATTCCCATTAGGGAGGAAACTACATAGCCATTCCCATTAGGGAAGAGGAAGGGGACTACGTAGCCATTCCCATTAGGGAGGGGGGAGGAGACTACGTAGCCATTCCCATTAGTGAGGGGACTATGTAGCCATTCTCATTAGGGAGGAGGGAGGAGACTATGTAGCCATTCCCATTAGGGAGGAGGGAGGGGACTACATAGCCATTCCTATTAGGGAGGGGACTATGTAGCGATTCCCATTAGGGAGGAGACTACATAGCCATTCCCATTAGGGACAGCTTGGACACAAGCGAACATAATGGATACTCAATGCCAGCAGCTTTGGATACAAACAACACAAACATTTACTGATGAAATATGTCATTATGTTAGACTTGCTCTCTTCCCATTTGGCACCTTCCAACAGTGAATGTGCCCAGTTTGTTGCAATGTAGACCTTGGTGATTCTTTGTTTAAAGTATCAGTCTCAGAGATGGGGCTGATATCTTGTGACAAGAGCATAATTGGGAGACAAAGATTTGTATCCATTCAGGAACAGGGACCCAAGCACTTCCCCAGATGGAAGTGTCAGTGGCAGGTTTAAAATACTGGGTTGCACTCTTTCCAGATCGTTCACCACACAGTAATCAGGCTGAACACATTGCATATGGTATACATTTACACTGAATTACAATCCGGAAGCTCGCTAAGCAGCTCAGCCTTTGTTTATCCTCCACAAGTCCCATTCCATATGTTCCCTCCGTTCCCTTTTTCAGAAACCACCTATTTTAATAGGACAGGACAGAGGGTGGTGAGAGTGTGGAACGAGCTGCTGGCAAAAGTAAACACAGACATAGAACATATCAGAGTACAGTACAAGAACAGGCCATTCAGCCCATAATGTTGTGCCGAACCAGCTAATCTTATGGGGAAATCAGAGGTGGAAAGAGTCAGCAACTTTAAATTCCACAGTGTTATAATTTCAGAAGATCAATCCTGAACCTAGTAAGTGCAATTACGAAGAAAGCATGGCAGTGCCTCTACTTCCTTAGAAGTTCGCAAAGCTGCAGCATGACATTTAAACTTCAATAAACTTCTATAGATATGTGGTGGAGAGAATATTGACTTCTACCGATCACATCCTTGCCAGAGGTGGGAAGCCTTCAAAGGAGAAATTTTGAGAGTGCAGAATGTGTATGTTCCTGTCAGGATTAAAGGCAAAGTGAATAGGAATAAGGAACCTTGGTTCTCAAGGGATATTGCAACTCTGATAAAGAAGGAAATCAGGAGGGCTAAAAGAAGACATGAGGTTGTCTTGGCAGTCAAAGTGAAGGATAATCCAAAGAGCTTTTGCGGGTATATTAAGAGCAAAAGGATTGTAAGGGATAAAATTGGTCCTCTTGAAGATCAGAGTGGTCAGCTATGTGCGGAACCAAAGGAAATGGTGGAGATCTTAAATAGGCTTTTTGCATCTATATTTACTAAGGAAACTGGCATGAAGTCTATGGAATTAAGGGAAACAAGTAGTGAGATCATGGAAACTGTACAGATCGATAAGGAGGAGGTCCTTGCTGTCTTGAGGAAAATTAAAGTGGATAAATCCCTGGGACCTGACTGGGTGTTCCCTCAGACCTTGAAGGAGACAGGTGTTGAAATTGCAGGGGCCCTAGCAAAAATATTTAAAATGTCGCTGTCTACAGGTGAGGTGCCGGAGGATTGGAGAGTGGCTCATGTTGTTCTGTTGTTTAAAAAAGGATCGAAAAGTAATCCGGGAAATTATAGGCCAGTAAGTTTAACGTCGGTAGTAGGTAAGTTATTGGAGGGAGTACTAAGAGACAGAATCTACAAGCATTTGACAGGGACTTATTAGGGAGAGTCAACATGGCTTTGTGCATGGTAGGTCATGTTTGACCAATCTATTGGAGTTTTTTACCAGGAAAGTGGATGAAGGGAAGGCAGGGGATATTGTCTACATGGACTTCAGTAAGGCCTTTGACAAGGTCCCGCATGGAGGTTAGTTAGGAAAATTCATTCGCTAGGTATACATGGAGAGGTGGTAAATTGGATTAGACATTGGCTCAATGGAAGAAGCCAAAGAGTGGTAGTAGAGAATTGCTTCTCTGAGTGGAGGCCTGTGACTAGTGGTGTGCCACAGGGATCAGTGCTGGGTCCATTGTTATTTGTCATCTATATCAATGATCTGGATGATAGTGTGGTCAATTGGATCAGCAAATTTGCTGATGATACAAAGATTGGAGGTGTAGTAGACAGTGAGGAAGGTTTTCAGAGCCTGCAGAGGGATTTGGACCAGCTGGAAAAATGGGCTGAAAAATGGCAGATGGAATTTAATACAGACAAGTGTGAGGTATTGCACATTGGAAGGACAAACCAAGATAGAACATACAGGGCTAATGGTAAGGCACTGAGGAGTGCAGTGGAACAGAGGGATCTGGGAATACAGATACAAAATTCCCTAAAAGTGGCGTCACAGGTAGATAGGGTCGTAAAGAGATCTTTTGGTACATTGGCCTTTATTAATCAAAGTATTGAGTATAAGAGCTGGAATGTTATGATAAGGTTGTATAAGGCATTGGTGAGGCTGAATCTGGAGTATTGTGTTCAGTTTTGGTCACCAAATTACAGGAAGGATATAAATAAGGTTGAAAGAGTGCAGAGAAGGTTTACAAGGATGTTGCCGGGACTTGAGAAACTCAGTTACAGAGAAAGGTTGAATAGCTTAGGACTTTATTCCCTGGAGCGTAGAAGAATGAGGGGAGATTTGATATAGGTATATAAAATTATGATGGGTATAGATAGAGTGAATGCAAGCAGGCTTTTTCCACTGAGGCAAGGGGAGAAAAAAACCAGAGGACATGGGTTAAGGGTGAGGGGGGAAAAGTTTAAAAGGAACATTAGGGGGTTCTTCTTCACACAGAGAGTGGTGGGAGTATGGAATGAGCTGCCATACGAGGTGGTAAATGCGGGTTCTTTTTTAACATTTAAGAATAAATTGGACAGATACGTGGATGAGAGATGTATGGAGGGATATGGTCCGTGTGCAGATCTGTGGGACTAGGCAGAAAATAGTTCGGCACAGCCAAGAAGGGGCAAAAGGCCTGTTTCTGTGCTGTAGTTTCTATGGTTCTTTGGTTGCATCACAGCCTGGTATAGAAACACCAATGTCTTTGAACAGAATATCCTGCAAAAAGTAATAGATATGTCCAAGTCCGTCATGGGTAAAGCCCTTCCCATCACTGAGCACGTTTACACAGAGTGCTGTTGCAGGAAAGCAGCATCCATCATCAAGGAGACCCACCACCCAGACCATGCTCTCTTTTTTTGCTGCTGCCATCAGGAGAAGGTACAGGAGCTTCAGGTCCCACACCACCAGGTTCAGGAACAGTTATTACTCCTCAACCATCAGGCTCTTGCACCAGTGTGGATAACTTCACTCGCCCTAGATCTTCCCGTAACCTATAGATTTACTTTCAAGGACTCTTCATGTTATACTCTTTGTATTTGTTGATTATTTGTTTATTATTATTATTTCTGTTTTCTCATTTGTATTTATATAGCAAGTTGTCTTTTGCACATTGGTTGTTTGTCCGTCCTGTTGTTGGGGTCTTTCATTGATTCTATTAGGTTTCCTGCATTTACTGAGTGTACCCACAGTAAAACAAGTCTCAGGGTTGTATATGGTGACACAGTTTTTTTAATCAAAATAACTTACTTTAAACTTTGAACTTTTAATATGAATCTCAGGGTAGTATTTGGTAACATATATACACTTTGATCATAAATATAGTTAGAATTTTGAACCTTGAACAGTAGTGTTTCAGTTTAAGTGTGGCATTTGGGGAAAAGGAAAAGATTTAGAATTAGCAGCATGTTTAGTTACATCTAAGGGCTTTCGTGATTATCTATAAATGCAATATTAGTCCAATAATCTTGTCAGTTAGTATACTTAGTTAGGGTAGGGTAGCAGACACCAACAGAATCAACAAACTCATTCGTAAGGCCAGTGATGTTGTGGGGATGGAACTGGACTCTCTCACGGTGGTGTCTGAAAAGAGGATGCTGTCTAAGTTGCATGCCATCTTGGTCAATGTCTCCCATCCACTACATAATGTATTGGGTGGGCACAGGAGTACATTCAGCCAGAGACTCATTCCACCGAGATGCAGCACAGACCGTCATAGGAAGTCAATCCTGCCTGTGGCCATCAAACTTTACAACTCCTCCCTTGGAGGGTTAGACACCCTGAGCCAATAGGCTGGTCCTGGACTTATTTCATAAGTTACTGGCATAATTTACATATTACTATTTAACTATTTATGGTTCTATTACTTATTATTTATAGTGCAACTGTAACAAAAACCAATTTCCCCTGGGATCAATAAAGTATGACTAAAATCATTACTGTATTAGTTTAAACTTTGTTCATCAGACAAATCGAATTGCCACCTAATTCTAAACACAATAAATTCTGTAAATTCAGAGCAACATACTCAAAATGTTGGGAGGATCTCAGCAGGTCAGGCAGCATCTATGCAGAGGAATAAAGAGTCGACGTTTCAGGCCAAAATCCTACATCTGTATCAGGTGACTAAGGGCTAACATTGACTCTTTTGTATCAGTGATAACTCCGTGACAGAAGAGACTACAGATGATGGAATCTGGAGCAACAAAGAGTTGAAGTTTTGAGCTGAAATCCTTCATAAAGGCTGGAAAGAAAGGGAAGAATCACCAGGTGAAGGAGTACATGCTGCCAGGTGAGGAGGAATGTGGGTGGGTGGGGGATAGGGGATGAAGTGAAAAGCTGGGAGGTGATAAATGGAAGAGGTGACGGCTGAAGAAGAAGGAATCTGATAGGAGAGGCAAGTGAACCATGGGAGAAAGGCAAGGTGGAGGGGCACCAGATGGCCAGAAGGAGATGATGGGCAGGTGAGGAGAAGGGGGAGAAATTACCAGAAGTTAGAGAAATCAATGAATGGAAAAAGAGAGGAGGTAACCTAATTCGATTCAACATGCTCTCCTTCATAATAGACATATACAAAATGCCAAGCAATAAAAATTTAGAAAGGTTTAGGTTTGTCTAAAATGATTTTCATTCAATTACAGAACTGCACAGCCAAGGAAGGGGCCATTCACTTAATGAAACCTGTGTCAACTCATTAGTAAATCTCTCCAATTGGTCCCTCGCCTATTATTTATAAATATTTAGCCACACTTTCCTCTATTTATAGAATTCCTTTAACAGCCTTGTCAACTTGTCCTGCTGATTTATGTTTGGGAACTTCCCTAGTCATGGTATTCTTGTGATTTCTTTAAAATGTTATCATTTATAGATCACTCTGAAGAAATGTATTCACTGACCAGGTAGATTATGTACAAATGAGTTTGTACAATAAGATGGAAAGATTCAAGATTGTTTCATGTCATTTCCAATACACAGTGTATAGGAGAACAAAATAGTTGTTACTCTTGATCTGATGCAGCACGAAAGAAAACACAATAAGATAAAGAACACAACAATAATAAAAACACAATAAATATAAATACATAAGATAGCTTATATACATTGATTGTATGTCCATAAAGTGACAGTTAGCACAGGAGTGTCTGTACATAAGGTAACTGACAGAAATGATAAAGTAATGGTGGTTGTGAAGGGATAGGTTAGTAGTGGTTGATCAGCCAGACTGTTTTTGTCCTGGCATGGATGCTGCATAGCCTCCGCCCTGATAGGAGTGGGACAAACAGTTGTCTGCAGTTCTAAATTTGCAAACAAATATTCATAAAAATTCAGCCAATCCCATAAACATATTTTTACCAATGCTAAGCAAAGACTTGGGCTTCAAATTTCAAAAACCGTTGGCCTCCTGTGAGATTACTGGTCTGGAGAGAGTTGTGAAGATTGGTAATCAAACAATGTAATGAATGGTATGTCAGATTACATTCTGTGAACTGTCATCTTGCAGGCAGAGAAAGCTTGGAAGTGGCAAGAATGCCAAGATGCCAAAAGCATTCTTTACCACCCTGTCCACCTGTGACGCCACTTTCAGGGAATTGTGTATCTGAACTCCTAGATCCCTTCGTTCTTCCGCACTCCTCAGTGCCCTACTATTTACTGTGTATGTCCTACCTTGATTTGTCCTTCCAAAATGCAACAACTCACACTTGTCTGCATTAAATTCCATCTTCAATTTTCTAGCTCGTTTTTCCAGCTTGTCCAGATCCCTCTTCAAGCTTTGAAAGCCTTCCTCGCCGCCCACCACACCTCCAATCTGAGTGTCATCAGAAAACTTGCTGATCCAATTTTCCACATTTTCATCTAGATCATTGATATAGACAACAAACAACAATGGTCCCAGCACAGATCCCTGAGGCACACCACTAGTCACAGGCCTCCAGTCTGAGACACAATTATCCACTACCACTCTGTCTACTCCCACACAGCCAATTTTGAATCCAGTTTACAACCTCTCCATCGATACCTAGTGTCTGAACCTTCCGAACTACCTCCTATGTGGGACCTTGTCCAGGGCCTTACTAAAGTCCATGTAGACAACATCCACAGCCTTCCCTCATCTACCTCATCGGTAACCTCCTCAAAAAAAACTCTACAAGATTCGTTAAACATGATCTACCATGCAGGATAATAATAGTTTTTTCAGTAATATAAAGAGTAAAAGGGAGTTAAGAGTTGATATTGAACCACTGGAAAATGATGCTGGTGAGGTAGTAATGGGGGACAAAGAAATAGTGGATGAACATTGAGTATAGGAGTTGGGATGTTATGGCCAAGTTGTCTAAGACATTGGTGAGGCCAAATTTGGAATATTGTGTGCAGTTCTGGTCACCCAACTATAAGAAGGATATCAGTAAGATTGAAAGTGTGCAGAGAAGATTTACTAAGATGTTGCCAGGTCTTCAGGAGTTGAGTTCCAGGGAAAGACTGAACAGGTTACCACTTTATTCCTTGGAACGTAGAAGAATGAGGGGAGATTTTATAGAGGTTTACAAAATAATGAGGGATATAGACAGAGTAAATGCGAGTAGGCTCTTTCCGCTTAGATTAGGAGAGATAAACACGAGAGGACATGGCTTTAGGGTGAAAGGGAAAAGATTTAGTGGGAACATTAGGGGGAACTTCTTCACTCAGAGTTGTGGGAGTGTGGAATGAGCTGCCATCTGACGTGGTAAATGCAGGCTCACTCTTAAGTTTTAAGAACAAATTGGATAGAAACATGGATGGGAGAGGTCTGGAGAGTTATGGACTGGGTGCAGGTCAATGGGACTAGCGGAATAAAGTTTCAGCACAGACTAGAAGGGCCGAATGGCCTGTTTTCTATGCTGTAGTGTTCTATAGTTCTATGGTTCTATGCAACGCCTTGTGGAGAGTGAAAGACATGACAAAGCACAGAAGAAGTCATGGTCATTCACTGCAGCCAAAGAAGTCCCCATTTGTGATGGCTACTCGTACCACTGGATCCGGGCTTCTGAGGTCCCATGGGTGGAACTGCCCTAGAGCAATGGCTTTTCCACTTTAAAAACTCTCCCACACTCTAGGTTTCTTTGTGCAGTTCACATCATGACCTTCACAAAAATACCTGTCATTCTCAGATACAATGGACAATCAACCACATAATTATATTACATAACCAGCAATTATTTATCATACATGCACTATATATTTAATAAGCAAATATAAATAGCTGTGGTTGATCTATTATGTACATGTATACAATTATGTATAGGATAATATGTATATATAATCTCCTATAGATAATTGTGTGCATGTAATCTATTGTGACACATTGGGGCTGACATTGTTGTTTTTGGAGCTCATTCCAATGTCTTTTTATGTCACGGTTTCAAAGGATATCAACACTGATTAAGTTACTCCTGGGAGGGAGGTAGGATTGTTTCAGTTCTGGTGACAGGTTAGTTATACACAATGGAGAATATGAAGTGGACAATATATAAAATAAATAAATAAATAATTTTGGGGGGAAATAAATCCAAAGGGTTTCTACAGTTATGTTAATAGCAAAAGGATAGTGAGGGATAAAATTGGTCCCTCAGAGTGGACGGCTATGTGCGGAGCCAAAAGAAATGGGGGAGATTTTGAACTATTTCTTTTCGGTATTCACTAAGGAGAAGGATATTGAATTGTGTACAGTAAAGGAAACAAGAAGGGTAGTTATGGAAAGTATGATAATTAAAGAAGAGTAAGTATTAGCGCTTTTAAGGAATATAAAAGTGGATACGTCTCTGGGTCCGGACAAGACATTCCCTAGGACCTTGAGGGAAGTTGGTATGGAAACAGCAGGGGCACTGACAGAAATATTTCAAATGTCATTAGAAACGGGGATGGTGCCGGAGGATTGGCGTATTGCTCATGTGGTTCCATTGTTTAAAAAAGGGTTCTAAGAGTAAACCTAGCAATTATCAGCCTGTGAGTTTGACATCAGTGGTGGGTAAGTTGATGGAAAGTATTCTCAGAGATGGTATATATAATTATCTGGATAGACAGGGTCTGATTAGGAACAGTCAACATGGATTTGTGCGTGGAAGGTCAGGTTTGACAAATCTTATTGAATTTTTTGATCAGGTTACTAAGAAAGTTGACGAGGGTAAAGCGGTGGATGTTGTCTATATGGACTTCAGTAAGGCCTTTGACAAGGTTCCACACGGAAGGTTAGTTAGGAAAGTTCAATCGTTAGGCATTAATATCGAAGTAGTAAAATGGATTCAGCAGTGGCTAGATGGGAGATGCCAGAGAGTAGTGGTGGATAACTGTGTGTCAGATTGGAGGACGGTTTGTAGCGGTGTGCCTCAGGGATCTGTACCGGGTCCAATGTTGTTTGTCATATACAATAATGATCCGGATGATGGGGTGGTAAATTGGATTAGTAAGTATGCAGATGATACTAAGACAGGTGGCGTTGTGGATAATGAAGTAGGTTATCAAAGGGTGCAGAGAGATTTAGGCCAGTTAGCAGAGTGGGCTGAAAGATGGCAGATGGAGCTTAATGCTGAAAAATGTGAGGTGCTACATTTTGGTAGGACTAATCAAAATAGGACATTCATGGTAAATGGCAGGGCATTGAAGAATGCTGTAGAACAGGGGGATCTAGGAATAATGGTGCAGAGTTCCCTGAAGGTGGAATCTTATCTGGATAGGTTGGTGAAGAAAGCTTTTCGTATACTGGTCTTTATTAATCAGAGCACTGAGTATAGGAGTTGGGATGTAATGTTGAAATTGTATAAGGCATTGGTAAGGTCACCGAATTATAGGAAAGATGTCAATAAAATTGAGAGAGTACAGAGGAGGTTTACTAAAATGTTGCCTGGGTTTCATCTTCTAAGTTACAGAGAAAGGTTGAACAAGTTAGGTCTTTATTCTTTGGAGCTCGGAAGGTTGTGGGGGGACTTGATACAGGTATTTAAAATTTTGAGGGGGATAGATAGCGTTGACGTGGATAGGCTTTTTCCATTGAGAGTAGGGGAGATTCAAACAAAAGGACATGAGTTGAGAGTTAAAGGGCAAAAGTTTAGGGGTAACATGAGGGGGAACTTCTTTACTCAGAGAGTGGTAGCTGTGTGGAACGAGCTTCCAGCAGAAGTGGTTGAGGCAGGTTTGATGTTGTCGTTTAAAGTTAAATTGGATAGATATATGGACGGGAAAGGAATGGAGGGTGATGGGCTGAGTGCAGGTCGGTGGGACTAGATGAGAGTAAGAGTTCGGCACGGTCTAGAAGGGCTGAAATGGCCTGTTTCTGTGCTGTAATTGTTATATGGTTATAATATGAATGGAGAATGGTGAGTGCAAATGGAGAGAGTCAATGTAATCGCATGGGCTGGGGTGGGGGGCGGGGGCACTGCACAGCTTCAGGAAAAAGCTGCAGAAAGTTGTAAACTCAGCCAGCTCCATCATGGGCACTCACCTCCCCAACGTCCAGGACATCTGCAAAAGGCAATGCCTCAGAAAGGCAACATCCATCATTAAGGATCCCCATCACTTCTTATTGCCACCATCAAGGGGGAAGTACAGGCGCCTGAAGGCACACACTCAACAGCCCCTTCCCCTCTGCCATCAGATTTCTGAATGGACACAACCTCACTCTTTTATTTTGCTCTATTTCTGCACTACTTGTGTGTGTGTGTGTGTGTGTGTGTGTGTGTAAAATATATATATATATAATTTCTTACTGTGATTTATGGTTTATTATTATTAAGTATTACAATGTGCTGCAGCCACAAAACAACAATAATAAACCTGAACAACAGGAATTCTGCAGATGCTGGAAATTCAAGCAACATACATCAAAGTTGCTGGTGAACGCAGCAGGCCAAGCAGCATCTATAGGAAGAGGTGCAGTCGACGTTTCAGGCCGAGACCCTTCGTCAGGACTCATATAATAATATAATAATAAACCTGATTCTGATTCTGTTGATCACAGGGATGTAATCAGGTATCTGATAGGAACGTGCAAGGACAACTTGTTTGCATGATATTGTGCTGTCTACAGCGGCCGGAACAGAGCACTTTGAAGAGGTTACTCACAATTCAGTGAAGCTTGAATAAAAGGAGAGCTTTGTGGGTGTTTGGACATTCTGGTGGTCCAATTAGCAGCCAGAACAGAGAACTTCGAAGTAAATAAAAATACAGAAAGGACAAGCAGGGCAGCCATTGTTAGGAGTGGGCCAGCAGTGAGAGTGAGAGCATCAGGCTTTGACTTAAGAGGCCAGGGCCAAAGACACAGGTTAGAAGATTTGGTCTTTGTTGCCCATTGTACAGTGCAGGCAGGACGGCATATATGGCAGTGGAATGCTCCTCCTGTAGGATGTGGGAATTCATGGAACCTGATGGTGTCCCTGATGACTACACCCGTGGGAAGTGCAGCCAACTCCAGCTCATGAAAGACCACATTAAGGAGCTGGAGCTGGATAAACTTAGGATCATCCGGGAGGCAGAGCATTTGATAGATACGACTTTTGAGCAGACGGTTACACCCAGAGTGCGGAATTGAGGGAGTAGATGGGTGAACACCAAGAGAGGTAAAGGGAGAAGGAAGTCAGTGCAGGGTCCCCCTGTGGCCATTCCCCTCAGCAACAGGTATACCCCTTTGGATACTGATGAGGGGGATGACCTATCTGGGCAAGGCAGCAACAGCCAGACCAATAGCACTGTGGTCGGCTCTGAGCCTCACAAGGTTAGGATGAAATCAGGCGGAACAATAATCATAGGGCAGGGGTCCCCAACCTTTTTTGCACTGCGGACCGGTTTCATGTTGACAATATTCTTGCGGACCGGCCAACCGGGCGGCGGAGGGATGGTTGCCAACGGATAAGAGTAGCAGTCAAATACATTGTGTTTACCCCGAGAAAGACTACAATGACCATGAAGCCTTGCGCGGGCACCAGTGCACATGCGTGCACGTGCCATTTTCCTTTCTGCAAATCGTTTTTGGCGATTCTGTTCAGGGGAGGGGGTGTTAATCACGACAGCAATATAGGTGATAAGTGGCCAATACACTCAATTTAGTTTCTAAAAGAGTTTATCTAACGAATTTAATATTAAACACACAGCGCATATTTTCCTCGCATGAATATAGCGATAAGTCAATTATCAGGGGAGCTTGAAGTAAGTGTTGAACGAACTTCCAGTAGAAGTGTTAGAGGCAGGTTCGATATTATCATTTAAAGTTAAACTGGACAGCTATATGGACAGAAAAGGAATGGAGGATTATGGGCTGAGTGCAGGTCGGTGGGACTAGGTGAGAGTAGCGTTCGGCACGGACTAGAAGGGCAGAGATGGCCTTTTTCCGTGCTGTAATTGTTATATGGTTATACAAGTCACTTATAAGTCAATAGCATCATAACATTTTAAGTAACGGTTGGATATTAAACACACGGCGCATATTTTCCTCATATGAACATATAAAATCATTGCAACGCACCAACATCGCTGAATCAGTGGGAGCCCTGGGCTGAATACTTGTTTTCCTGCAACAACACGGTCCTATCGAGGGGTGATGGGAGACAGCGATACTCGAAGGCGGTTCCTTATGTCCAGTCTATTCTGCAATTTAGTTTTCATTGCATTCACTGCAGAGATGTGTTGAAAATGGAAGCAACATTTTCAGTGCTTCCGTGTCTATCTCAGGATATTTAGCCTTGACTTTGATCCAGAATGCCGGCAGAGATGTTATGTCAAACATACTTTTTAGCCCGCCATCATTTGCAAGCTCGAGGAGTTGATCTCCTTCCTGCGCTGACATGGATGACGAATGCATAATGAGCTCGCTTGCGTTCAAGCTCAACAGTGGCTGTGAGAGGGAATGAGGAAAGGTGCAGCTGACTCATATCGCCAAATCATATCGTTTCCTCACGGCCTGGTAGCGCATGCCTTGCGGCCCAGTACCGGTCCGCGGCCCAGTGGTTGGGGACCGCCGTCATAGGGGACTCGATAGTTAGGGGACAGATAGGAGATTCTGTGGTAGCAAAAGAGACGCCAGGATAGTGTGTTACCTCCCAGGAGCTAGGGTCCAGGATGTCTCTGAGCGGTGGCAGAATATTCTTGAAGGAGAGGGTGAGCAGCTGGTGGTCGTGGCACATGTTGGTACCAGTGACAGAGGTAGGAG
Source organism: Mobula hypostoma (assembly GCF_963921235.1). Taxonomy (NCBI): domain Eukaryota; kingdom Metazoa; phylum Chordata; class Chondrichthyes; order Myliobatiformes; family Myliobatidae; genus Mobula; species Mobula hypostoma. Next base: position 113,425,677 of record NC_086104.1, read on the forward strand.
TGGGGTAGGGGACCTGTGCAGTAAATTGAGGGAGTTAGGAAGGAGGCTGAAGAGCGGGACCTCCAAGGTGGTCATCTCCAGATTACTCCTGGTGCAAAGAGCTAGAAAAGGTCAGAACAAGATAGCACAGACGAATGAGTGGCTGAGGAGACGGTGCAGGGGAAGGGTTTCAAGTTCTTGGATTATTGGAACTTTTTCTGGGGAAGGGGTGACCTGTACAAGTGGGACGGGTTGCACTTGAACTGGAAGGGAACCAATATCTTGGGAAGGAGGTTCGCTAATGCTGTTGGGGAGGGTTTAAACTAGATTTTCAGGGGGGTGGGAACCGAAGTGAAGAGGTAGAGGATGGGGAGGTTGGGGCACAAGTAGAGACAGCTTATAGTGCATTTGTGAGGAAGGACAAGCAAATGATAGAGCAAAGAAGGACTCAGCCAGATGGTTTGAGATGTGTCTATTTTAATGCAAGGAGTATCATAAACAAGGCGGATGAACTTAGAGCATGGATCAATGCATAGATCAATACATGGAACTATGACGTTGTGGCCATTACAGAGACTTGGATGTCTCAGGGGCGGGAATGGCTGCTGAGTGTGCCGGGCTTTAGATGTTTCAAAAAGGACAGGGAGGGAGGCAAAAGAGGTGGGGGTATGGCATTGCTAATCAGGGATAGGGTCATGGCTACAGAAAATGGGGAAGTCGTGGAGGGATTGTCTACTGAGTCATTGTGGGTGGAAGTCAGAAAGAAGAAGGGGGCAATAGCTCTACTGGGTGTTTTTTTTTTATATACCCCCCCAATAGTAAGAGACATTGAGGAGCAGATAGGGAGGCAGATTTGGGAATGGTGCAATAATAGGGTTGTTCTGATAGGTAATTTTAACTTTCCTAATATTCACTGGCATCTCCTTAGAGCAAGGGGTTTGGATGGGGTGGTGTTTGTTAGGTGTGTTCAGGAAGGTTTCCTGATGCAATATGTAGATAAGCCAACTAGGAGATGTACTTGATCTGGTATTGGGAAATGAATCTGGTCAGGTATCAGATCTCTCGGTGGGACAGTATTTTAGAGGTAGTGATCACAATTCTATCTCCTTTACCATTGCGCTGGAGAGGGATAGGAACATGTTCAGGGAACATTTGCATGGCGTTTTGCATAGGTATGTTCCATTGAGGCAGGAAAAGGATGGATTAAAGAACCATGGTGTACAAAGGATGTAGAAAAGCTAGTTAAGAAGAAAAGCTTATGAACGGTTCAAGAAACTAGCTACTGTTACAGCTCTAGAAAATTACAAGGGTGCCAGGAAGGAGCTTAAGAATGAAATTAGGAGAGCCAGAAGGGGCCATGAGAAGGCCTTGGTGAGCAGGATTAAGGAAAACCCCAAGGCATTCTACAAGTATGTGAAGAGCAAGAGGATGAGCCGTGTAAGAACAGGACCAATCAGGTGCGATAGTGGAAACGTGTGCATGGAGTTGGAGGAGGTAGCGGAGGTATTTAATGAGGAGCTAATACTTTGCTTCAGTGTTCACCAGTGAAAAGGGCCTTGGCAATTGTGGGGATGACTTACAGCGGACTGAAATGCTTGAGTGTATAGACATTAAGAAAGAAGATGTACTGAAGCTGTTGAAAGGTACTAAGTTAAATAAGTCACCGGGACTAAACGAGACATACCCCAGGCTGTGGGAAGCAAGGGAGGGGATTGCTGAGTCTCTGGCAATGATTGTTGCATCATCAATAGGGAGTACTGGAGCACTGGAGGGTCAAAAATGTTGTTCCCTTATAGAGATAACCCAGGAAATTATAGACCAGTGAGTCTTACTTCAGTGGTGGGCAAGTTGTTGGAGAAGATCCTGAGAGGCAGGATTTATGAGCATTTGGAGAGACATAATCTGATTAGGGATAGTCAGCATGGCTTTGTCAAGGGCAGGTTGTGCCTTACGAGCCTAATTGAATTCTTTGAGGATGTAACAAAACACATTAATAAAGGTACAACAGTGAATGTAGGGTATATGGATTTCAGCATTTGATAAGGTTCACCATGCAAGACTCATTCAGAAAGTAAGGAGGCATGGGATCTAAGGAGACCTTGCTTTGTTGATCCAATACTGGCTTGCCACAAAAGGCAAAGGGAGGTTGGAGATGGTTTGTATTCTGCATGGTTGACGGTGATCAGTGGTGTTCAGCAGGGATCTGTTCTCAGACCCCTCTTCTTTGTGATTTTTATAAATGACCTGGATGAGGAAGTAGAGGGTGGGTTAGTAAGTTTGCTGATGACACAAAAGTTGAGGGCGTTGTGGATAGTCTGGAGAGTTGTCAAAGGTTACATCGATAGGATGCAGAAATGGGCTGAGAAGTGGCAGATGGGAGTTCAACCCAGATAGGTCTGAAGTGGCTCATCTTGGTAGGTCAAATTTTAAGACAGAATATAATATTAATGGTCAGACTCTTGGCAATGTGGAGGATCAGCGAGATCTTGGGGTCCTGTCCTTGTCCACAGGACACTCAAAGCTGCTACGCAGGTTGACAGTGTTGTTAAGAATGCATATGGTGTGATGGCCTTCATCAACTGTGGGATTGAGTTCAAGAGCCGTGAGGTAATGTTAAAGGCATATAAGCTTAGTTATACCCCACTTGGAGTACTGTGTTCAGTTCTGATTGCCTCACTACAGGAAGGATGTGGATACTATAGAGAGAGTGCAGAGGAGATTTACAAGGATGTTGCCAGCATGCATTGTGAGAACAGGTTGAGTAAACTTGGCCTTTTCTCCTTGGAGCGACAGAGGATGAGAGAGGTGACCTGATAGAGGTGTATAAGACAATGAGAAGCATTGATCGTGTGGGTAGCCAGAGGCTTTTTCCCAAGGCTGAAATGGCTAACAAGAGGGGGCATCATTTTAAGGTGCTTGGAAGTAGGTACAAGGGGGATGTCAGAGTTAAGTTTTTCAGAGAGTGGTGGGTATGTGGAATGCACTGCCAGTGACGGAGGTAGAGGCGGATACAATAGGGCCTTTTTAGAGACTCTCAGATAGGTACATGGATCTTAGAAAAATAGAGGACTATGCGGTAGGGAAATTCTAAGCAGTTTCTAGAGTAGGTTACATGGTCGGTACAACATTGTGGGCTAAAGGGCCTGTAATGTGTTGAAGATTTCTGATTCTATGACTCTAGATACAGTGTCTCTTTCAGAAGAATCCCAGTACAGGTGGTTCCAGGTTATGGCAGGGTTCCTCTCCTCTGAAATGTCTGTAACCTGAGTAGTTTGCACATCAAAAATGTGGCTGTGAACTCAGATCCTGGGTGGCAGAAGATATCCACGGCAACCAGAAAATCTGTACCAAAAGTCTCCCAAGCGCTCATCCATTTGTATCGGCTGTACTGTGGATGTCATAGTAATGTAGTCGTTTGCGTAGTGACCTCATTGAAAACTAACAAATGGTGAATGGTGATAGAGTGGATGTGGAGAGGATGTTTCCTGTGGTGGGAGTGTCTCAGACCAGAAGACACAGCCTCAGAAGAGGGGCATCCTTTTAGAATGGAGATGAGGTGGAATTTATTTCGCCAGAGAGTGGTGAATCTGTGGAATTAGTTGCCACAAGTAGCTGTGGAGGCCAAGTCCTCCTCTATTTAAGGTAGAGGTTGATAGATTCTTGATTGATCAGATCATAAAGGGATACGTGGAGAAGGTAGGAGATTGGGGCTGAGAAGAAATTTGGATCAGCCATGATGAAATAGTGGAGCAGACTTGATGGGCCAAAATAGCCTAATTCTGCTCCTATACTGAGTACTGTTGCTTCCCCCAGGTAAGTTGTCCCCACAACAGTACTCAACAGTACTCAATATAGGAGCAGAATTAGGCTATTTTGGTCCATCGAATCTGCTCCACTATTCAGTTCCTTACCCTTTGGCACTGAGTCTGACCCTATGGCTCAGAAGGGTAAGGAACTGAAGAGGATGGCAGCAGTAATAAGGGACTCTGTAGTGAGGGGAACAGATAAGTGATTCTGTGGATGTGGAAAAGAAACACAGATGGTAGTTTGCATCCCAGGTGCCAGGGTCTGCGATGTTTCTAAACATGTCCACAAAATTCTGAAAAGGCTGGGTAAGCAGCCAGAAGTTGTGGTACGTATTGGTTCCATCGACATGGGTAGAAGAAGGGAGGAGGACCTGAAAACAATACAGGGATTTAGGGAGGAAGCTGAGAAACAGGACCTCAAGGGTAGTAATCACAGGATTGCTGCCTGTGCCACGCGATAGTGAGCAATCTAAGATAGCCTTTCCCCAAGTTGGCCCAAGCACAAGCTGCTCTAAAAAGCCATCTCATAAGCATTCAACAAATTCCCTCTCTTACAATTCAACACCAACCTGATTTCCCAAACCCCTTGCATATTGAAGACCCCAATTATAATTGTGACTTTACCTTTATGACATGCATTTTCCAACTCCCTTTGCAGTCTCAACCCTGCATCTTGGCTACTACTTGGAGGCCCATATAGGATTCCTATAATGGTTTTTTTATCCTTGCATTTTCTTCATTCCACCCACAAAGATTCAACATTCCCTGACCCTTTGTCACCTCTTTCTAAAGATGTAATTCCATCTCTTACCAACAGAGCCACACCACCGCCTATGCCGTCTTGCCTGTCCTTTCGGTACAAAGCACATCCTTTGATATTAAGCTCCCAACGATGACTTTCTTTCAGCCCCGACTCAGTAATGCCCACAATGTCATAAAAACCAATCTCTAATTGCGCCACGAGCTCGTCCACCTTATTCCGAATGCTGCATGCATCCAAATACAGCACCTTCAGTCAAACATTAATTGTCCTTTTGAAGTTTGCCCCTGTGGACAGTTTAACTCTTTGCTCTGTCTGTACAGTATTTGTACCCAATCATTGGCTTATCCTTCCTTACATTCATATTACACCCATCATCTACTCGTAAATCTGCTGGCTCATCCTCAGCTCTGTCACACTGGTTCCCATCCCCCTGGCATATTACTTTAATTCTAGTAAACCTGCCCGTAAGGATATTGGTCCCCGCAGATTCAAGTGCAACCCGTTCCTCTTGTACAGGTCCCACCTGCCCCAGAAGAGGTCCCAATGATCTAGAAATCTGTATCCCTGCCCCCTGCTCCAATTCTTCAGCTCCTTCCCCATCCCTCTCCAAATTCTTATTTTGACGACTTCTCCCTTCCTTACCAGTCGTGAAGAAGGGTATCTGCCCTGAACTTGGACTGTTCATTCACTTCTATAGATGCTGCCTGATCTGCTGAAGCCCGCTAACATTTTGTAAGCAACACACATAAAAGCTGCTGGTGAACACAGCAGGCCAGGTAACATCTCTAGGTCAGAATGAAGGGTCTCGGCCTGAAACGTCGACTGTACCTCTTCCTAGAGATGCTGCTGGCCTGCTGCGTTCACCAGAAACTTTTATGTGTGTTGCTTGAAATTCCAGCATCTGCAGATTTCCTCGTGTTAACATTTTGTATGTGTTATTTTGAACTAGAGGATACAGGTTTATGATGCAAGGGAAGAAATTAAAAGAAGGACTGAGCGGCAAGTTTTCCACACAGACTGGAGTAAAGAGGTGGTGGAGAGATATAGAGCCATAGAAAAGTACAGCACAAAAACAGGCCCTTTGGCCCATCTAGTCCATGCTGAAACCATTTAAACTGCCTACTCCCATCGAAGGACACTGGGACATGGCCCTCCATAACCCTACCATCCAAGTATCTCTCCAAACTTCTCTTAAACGTTGAAATTGAGTTTGCATGCACTACTGGTGCTGGCAGCTCGTTCCACCCTGTCACAACCCTCTGAGTGAAGAAGTTCCCCTCATGTTCCCCTTAAACTTTTCACCTTTCACCCTCTGGTTGTAGTCCCACCCAACAAGATTTAGAAGGCAATTGGACAGGTACTTGGATAGAGAAGTAACAGAGGGATACACAAAGCTGAAAACCTGCCTTCTACACTAATTCCTTAGCTACACATTCATCAAATCATCCAGCATGGGACCAAATAGATCCCCAATATGGGACCAAATAGATCACCACTATGGGACCAATAGCTCACTGCTATGGAGCTAAATAGATCACCACTATTAGACTGCATAGACCAGCACCATGGGAATAACTAGATCACTGCTCTGGGATTAAATTGATTACCAGTGTGGACTAAATAAATCACTGGAATGGTACTAAAAAGATCACTGGTATGGGATGAAATAGATGACCCCTATGGGATTAAATTGATTACTGGTATGGGGCTGAACAGTCACTGGTATGATACAAAATAGTTCACAAATATGGGACTAAATATATCACCACTATGAGACTGAGTAGATCACTGCTATTGGATTAAATCCATTATTAGTGTGGGACTAAATAGATCACCAGTGTGGAACTAAATAGATCACTGGTGCAGGACTAAATAGATCACCAGTATGGGAATAAGTAGATCACTTCTCTGGGACTAAATAGATAACCAGAATGAGACTAAATAGATCACCAATACAGGGCAAAATAGATCGCCAGTATGGGAATAACTAGATCACCAGAATGGGACTAAATAGATCACTGGTGTGGGACTCAATAGATCACTGCTATGGGACTATGTAGATCACTGGTATTGGGCTGAAAAGCTCACAAGTATGGGACTAAATACTGTAGATCACTGCCGTTCACCACAGTACAGAAAGCAATGAAATGCTTCTACATCCAATTATAATTTTTAACTCTGGGTACATAATCAATAGTGATTCAACATAAGACACATTTCATATGTAATGAGTTGATGAGAAACTCAGTATTTATGTGCCCAGCATACAACCATTAGGTAGCTCCTGTACCTAATGAAGTGCCACTGAGTGATGTTCACGGCCTTCTGCTGCTGCAGCCCATCCATTTCAAGATTCGACTGCTGTGCATTCAAAGATGCTCTTCTGCATGCCACTGTTGTGATGTGTGGTTATTTGAGTTACTGTCGCCATTCTGTCAGTTTGAATCAGTCTTGCCATTCTCCTCTGACCCCTCCCTCATTAACAAAGTGTTTTCGTCCACAGGATTGCTGCTCACTGGATTTTTTTTTTTTGCACCTTTCTCTGTAAGGTCCAGGTGAGAAACTATTATGCGAGAAAATCCCAGGAGATCATCTGAGATGCTCAAACCACCCTATCTGCCACCAACAAATATTCAATGATCAAAAACACTCAGATCACATTTGCTCTGAACAACAACCGAACCTCTTGACCCATGCCTGTATGTTTTTTATGCATTAAGACCATAAGACATAATTCCGCCATTCAGCCCATCAAGTCTTCTCTGCCATTCCATCATGGCTGATCCTGGATCCCACTCAATCTGCCTTCTCACCATAAGCTTTGATGCCCTGACCAATCAGGAAACTATCAATTTTCACTTTAAATATACCCACAGTCTTGGCTTCCATAGCTGTCTATGGCAGAGCACTCCAGTTTCACTACTCACTGGCTATAATTCCTCCTTAAATCGGTTCCAAATACTATCTACAAATTTGCTGACGATACAACCATTGTTGGTAGAATCTCAGATGGTGACGAGTGGGCGTCAGGAGTGAGATATGCCAACTAGTGGAGTGGTGCCACAGCAACAACCTGGCACTCAACGTCAGTAAGACGAAAGAGCTGATTGTGGACTTCAGGAAGGGTAAGACGAAGGAACACATACCAATCGTCATAGAGGGATTAAGTTCCCGGGTGTCAAGATCTGAGGATCTAGCCTGGTCCCAACATATCGATGTAGTCATAAAGAAGGCAAGACGCGGCTATATTTTATTAGGAGTTTGAAGAGATTTGGCATGTCAACAAATACACTCAAAAACTTCTATAGTTGTACCGTGGAGAATATTCTGACAGGCTGCATCACTGTCTGGTATGGAGGGGCTACTGCACAGGACCGAAAGAAGCTGCAGAAGGTTGTAAATCTAGTCAGCTCCATCTTGGGCACTAGGCTACAAAGTACCCAGGACATCTTTAGGGAGTGGTGTCTCAGAAAGGCAGTGTCCATTATTAAGGACCTTCAGCACCCAGGGCATGCCCTTTTCTCACTGTTACCATCATGTAGGAGATACAGAAGCCTGAAGGCACACACTCAGCAATTCAGGAACAGCTCCTTCCCCTCTGCCATCCGATTCCTAAATGGACATTGACGCTTTGGACACTACCTCACTTTTTTTTTAATATACAGTATTTCTGTTTTTGCACATTTTAAAAAATCTATTCAATATACGTAATTGATTTACTTCAAGCAACAGGAATTCTGCAGATGCTGGAAATTCAAGCAACACACATCAAAGTTGCTGGTGAACGCAGCAGGCCAGGCAGCATCTGTAGGAAGAGGTGCAGTCGACGTTTCAGGCCGTGACCCTTCGTCAGGACTAACTGAAGGAAGAGTGAGTAAGGGATTTGAAAGTTGGAGGGGGAGGGGGAGATCCAAAATGATAGGAGAAGACAGGAGGGGGAGGGATAGAGCCAAGAGCTGGACAGGTGATAGGCAAAAGGGGATACGAGAGGATCATGGGACAGGAGGTCCGGGAAGAAAGACAAGGAGCCGGGGGGACCCAGAGGATGGGCAAGAGGTATATTCAGAGAGACAGAGGGAGAAAAAGGAGAGTGAGAGAAAGAATGTGTGCGTAAAAATAAGTAACAGATGGGGTACGAGGGGAGGTGGGGCCTTAGCGGAAGTTAGAGAAGTCGATGTTCATGCCATCAGGTTGGAGGCTACCCAGACGGAATATAAGGTGTTGTTCCACCTCTTCCTACAGATGCTGCCTGGCCTGCTGCATTCACCAGCAACTTTGATGTGTGTTAATTGATTTACTTGTTTATTTATTGTTTTTTTTTCTCTCTGCTAGATTATGTATTGCATTGAACCGCTGCTGCTAAGTTAACAAATTCCACAATTCCACGTCACATGCCGGTGATAATAAAACTGATTCTGATTCAAAGGGTTGCCCCTTAACCTGAGGCTGTGCCCTCTAGTTCTGGATACGCCCACCATAGGAAACATCCTCTCCACATCCACCCTACCTAATCCTTTCAACATTCGGTAGGTTTCAATGAGATCCTCCCCATTCTTCAAAATTTCAGTGAGTACAGGCCCAAAGCTGCCAAATGCAACTCATATATTAACCCAAGCACGAGGAAATCTGCAGATGCTGCAACTTCAAGCAACACACACAAAAATTGCTGGTGAACACAGCAGTCCTGAGAAAGGGTCTCGGCCCGAAACGTCGACTGTACCTCTTCCTATAGATGCTGCCTGGCCTGCTGCGTTCACCAGCAATTTTTGTGTTTTGTTTCATTCCTGGAATCATCCTTGTGAACCTCCTCTGGACTTTCTCCAACGACAACACATCCTTCCCGAGGTATGGGGCCCAAAACTGTTGACAATACTCCAAGTGCAGCCTGACTAGTGGCTTATAAAGGCTCAATATTATCTCCTTGCTTTTATATTCTATTCCCTTTGAAATAATTGCCAACATTGTATTTGCCTTCCTTACCACAGACTCAACCAGAAAATTAATCTTCTGGGAGTCTTGCATGAGGACTCCTAAGTCCCTCTGCACCTCTGATGTTTGAATCTTCTCCCCATTTAGATCACAGTCTGCACTATTGTTCCTTTTAGCAAAATGCATTATCATACATTTCCCAACACGGTATTCCATCAGCCAGTTTTTGCCCATTCTTCCAATTTGTCTAAATCCTGCTGCAATCATATTGCTTCCTCAGCATTACCTACCCCTTCACATATCTTCGTATCATCTGGAAACTTTGCCACAAAACCATTAATTCCATTGACAAAGTAGCGGTCCCAATACTGACCCCTGAGGAACACCACTAGTCACTGACAGCCAACCAGAAAAGGCCCCCTTTATTCCCAGTCCTTGCCTCCTGCTTGCCAGCCATTCCTCTATCCATGTCAGTATCTTTCCTGTAATGCCATGGGATCTTATCTTGTTAAGCAGCCTCATGTGTGGCACCTTATCAAATACTTTCTTAAAATCCAAGTAAATGACATTCACTGCCTCTCCTTTGTCCACTCTGCTTGTTACTTCCTTGAAGAACTCTAACAGATTTGTCAGGCAACCATGCTGACTTCGACTTATTTTATCATTAGTCTCCAAGTACCTAGAAAGCTCATCCTTAATAATAGACTCCAACACTTTCCCAGCCACTGAGGTCTAATTTTAGGTCTAATTCGCCTAAAATTTGTTTTCTTTTGCCTTCCTCCCTTCTTAAAGAGTGGAGTGACATTTGCAATTTTCCAGTCCTCCGGAACCAAGTGATTCTTGAAAGATCATGACCAATGTATCCATTAGCTCTTCAGCAGCCTCTCTCAGGACTCTGGGATGTAATCCACCTGGCCTAGGTGACTTATCCACCTTAAGATCTTTGAGTTTGCTTAGCACTTTTTCCTTTGTAATAGCAATGGCACTCGCTCCTGCTCCCTGACACTCACGGACCTCTGGCACACTGCTACTGTCTTCCACAGTGAAGACTGATGCAAAGTACCTATTAAGTTCATCTGCCATTTCTTTGTCCCCCATTACTACCTCACTAGCATAATTTTCCAGTGGTTCAATATTAACTCCCACCTCCTTTTTACTCTTTATATAACTGAAATAAACATAGAGTTGCTGCCAAGCGGTTGGCTGATTAGATATTGCATTAACAAGCTGGTGTACAGTTGTACTAGTAAAGTGGCCACTGAGTGTTAATAATTACCTAAGATCATAACATATAGGAGCAGAAGTAGACCATTTGGCCCATTGAGTCTGTTCCGCCATTCAATCATGGGTTGATCCAATTCTTCCAGTCATTCCCACTACCTTGCCTTCACCCCATACTGTCTGATGCCCTGGCTAATCAGGAACCTCTGCCTTAAATGCACCCAATGACTTGGCCTCCACAGCTGGTCGTGGCAACAAATTCCACAGATTTACCACCCTCTGACTAAAGTAATTTCTCCACATCTCAGCTCTAAATGGACATCCTTCAATCCCGAAGTCATGCCCTCTTGTCCTGGACTCCCCTACCATAGGAAATAACTTTGCCATATCTAATCTGCTCAGGCCTTTTAACATTCGGAATGTTTCTATGAGATCCCCCCTCAATCTCCTGAACTCCAGGGAATACAGCCCAAGAGCTGGCAAACATTCCTCATATGGTAACCCTTTCATTCCTGGAATCATTCTTGTGAATCTTCTCTGAACCCTTTCCAATGTTAGTATATCCTTTCTAAAATAAGAAGCCCAAAACTGCACATAATATTCCAAGTGTGGTCTCACGAGTGCCTTATAGAGCCTCATCATCACATCCCTGCTCTTATATTCTATACCCTTGGGAATGAATTTGAACTTGAGTAAGGAAAAAAATTCCTTTATTATTGAAAAGAAAGATACATCCATTTCCTTCACTGGTGCATTGATTACACCTTCAATGGACTCCATCAGCAGTAAAGCACTTTGGGAACATCCTGAAGGTGGTATAAAAGTACTACATAAAAGCAAGTTTTTCTTGAACCCTGGAGAACAGGAGCAGGTATCATCAAAGGGCATTTCCTGTCAGCATCTTGCGGCTGCATTGCAACCTTTACTATAGAACAGATAGGGAGAGAAAATGTTAATTTGATTCTGCTACATTCTTTATTTAGCAAACACATCAGGGAGTTTAAAATAAGTGCTTTTGGATTTGCAAATCAGCATCGATTTCTTTCAAAGATATTCTGGTTATTTCAAATGCAAGGTTACATAAAAAAGATAGACCTTTAAATTACAATGATTTAATATTTAGAATCGCAGCTCTTTCATGAAGAGAATAGATCAAAGAATGATGACTGGTTTACGGTGATCAAATGAGTTATTTCCATTTTTATTACCTGAGTGTCCAGGATTTAAGGATATTTTCTTCAGCTATGATCAAGCCTCTGGAGTATTCGTTTACAGTGACTGAGTAAAACTATGATTTTGTTTTTAATTATACAGACTCCCAAATCCTTTGCCAGCAATTTGCAGCTTAACATCTCCAATTCCTCTTTCTGAAAACACATATTCATTACTACCCTATAACCACAGCTACAGAGGCATAATGGTTCAGCTAATCCATAGGCTTCAGCATGTGGTCTGGAGGTAGAAGTTCAAATCCCATTGCAGCATCTGGGTATTTAAATTATGTTAATTAAATAATCAGGAATTAAATCAGCATTGATAGCAGCAATCGCAAAACTACCAATATTATAAAATAAACCATCTGGTTCAAGGTGCCCTATAAGGAAAGATATCTGCTGCATTTACCTGCTCTGTATATGACTGAATTGTCCTCATGAATGGTTTAATAAGCCAGTCAGTTTAATGACAGGCAAGGTTTTACAACTAACATTGTCCTTGCTATTGATACCCACATTTTGTATGAATAGCATTAGATTTAGGGATCAAATACAACAACTGATAAAGAGCTACAGCATTGATCTTCATTTTTTAAAAGAACACCTTCTTTAAAGTTAACTGTTAATTTCTGGGTACAGATATCTATTTATCTAACACTGCTCCAGCTCTCCCTGCTCAAGCTCAAAGGATATGCTGAATTTCAATGAGTGTGCTAAGAACTTTAGCATCTGTGCTGAAATATTCTCAAAGTAAACTGAAATAATTCACAATTCATCTTTGCTTCAAAATGTTAAACATTTTGTGATGCATTTCTCATGTCCAAGATGTCTACGTAGGTCTTGGACATGAGAAATGGTAAGACTCTTGGCAGTGTGGAGGATCAGAGAAATCTTGGGGTCTGAGTCCATAGGACACTCAAAGTTGCTGTGCAGGTTGACTCTGTGGTTAAGAAGGCATATGGTGCATTAGCTTTCATCAACTGTAGGACTGAGTTTAGGAGCCAAGAGGTATAGGACCCCACAGAGTCAGCTGTATAGGACCATGGTCAGACCCCACTTGGAGTACTGTGCTCAGTTCTGGTCGCCTCACTACAGGAAGAATGTGGAAAGGGTGTAGAGGAGATTTACAAGGATGTTGCCTGGATTGGGGAGCATGCCTTATGAGAATAGGTTGAGTGAACTCAGCCTTTTCTCCTTGGAGCGATGGAGGATGAGAGGTGACCTGATAGAGGTGTATAAGATGATGAGAGGCGTATAAGATGTTGAGAGGCATTGATCGTGTGGATAGTCAGAGGCTTTTTCCCCAGGGTTGAAGTGGCTAACACGAGAGGGCACAGTTTTAAGGTGCTTGGAAGTAGGTACAGAGGAGATGTCAGGGGTAAGTTTTTTTACGCAGAGAGTGGTGAGTGCGTGGAATGGGCTGCCAGAGACGATGGTGGAGGCAGATACAACGGGGTCTTTTAAGAAACGCGTGGAGCTTAGAAAAATAGAGGGCTATGGGTAACCCTAAGTAATTTCTAAGGTAAGGACATGTTTGGCACAGCTTTATGAGTCAAAAGGCCTGTATTGAGCTGTAGGTTTTCTATGTTCTATGTTTTATGTCTTATATTATGAATCCAGACTCCAATCCAGATTCATCAATTTAAACCCCTTTTTTGTATCTGCTCCAGGTCCATGGTATCCAGATTCCCAAAATCCTTGAATTCTGGCCATCTGCAGATTCCCAATTTTACTTTCTCTACCCTTGCTACCCCCCAAGACCCCAAATGCTGAAATTCTCTCTCTGAGACCACTTCTTCCTCTACAGTCACCATAACAACATTGCTTAAAATTTAACATAAAATAGCGAATAACAGCATTTCAGGCCGTGCTGTCTTCTTGCTACTACATTTGGGCGGAGATACAGGAGCCTTAGACCCCCACCACTAGATTCAAGAACAGTTATCAGGCTCCTGAACTAATGTCGATAACTTAACTCACCTCAACACTGAACTGATTCAACAACTATGAGCTCACTTTTAAGGACTCTTCAACTCGTTCTCAGAATTAATTAATTAATTTTCTATGTTTCTATTCATGTATGTATGTACTGTACTTATTTATTTATGCGTATTTGTTGTCAGTCTTTGTGTGTAGTTTTTCGTTGATTCTATTGCATTTCTCTGTTCTAGAATGAATTCCTGCAAGAAAATGAACCTCATGTAAATAATAGTGACAGATACTATGTACTTTGATAATGAGTTTGAGTTTCTCCTATAATTCTACACTTACGTCCGCTGATAAATTTCTGGGCATACCTCTTGGATTGAGCTTTGTAACCTGATGTAATTGTGAATCAAATTAGTTCATGTGGAATTACCTTATTGACATTTGTGCCACACAAATGCTGGTTGTTATTTTTGTGTTTATATGATTTAGTTTTCCTGTAGAAGTGTTTGTTGTCTACTAATTAGCATCAACTGTAGATAGAGTACGTTTCCATGTGTTACAATTAGCAATTGTATGAAAGTTATCTTGGAGTTCAGATCAGAGGTCAAAAAGGTTATTCCCAAGGTTCCATTGCCTTGTGTAACTGATGGTTTTCTCTTATCTACAAGTGCTCTCCATTAGTCCCAGACACATTGTCTTTGAATGCAGGATGAACCGATCTGCTCAAGCATAGATTATTTTCATTCTAGATCATGATATCACCAAACAATCTTGTTCTAATTACTGGATGCAAAATATCTGGTTGGAAATTTAGAGCAATACTCACATTGTATCTGTTCCAGTCCTGGTAAAACACGGACATGGCAACAAATGGCATGACTCCGAGCCCCACCAAACAGTCGCTGACGGCCAGATTGACCAAGAACACCGAGGTGACCGAGTGGAAGTGTTTGGTAACAGCAATAATTGCAATCACTAGAATGTTACCTGAAAGAGAACGCATTCATTCAGTAATTTCTAGGCAGTTCAGCAAATCAATCTCTCTACAATTGATTAAATTAGATTAGCTTTACTTTATTTGTCATATGTACATCGTAACATACAGTGAAATGTGTCATCTTGCACCAACGACCAATAAAGTCCAAGGGGCAGCCCAGAAGTGTTGACACACTTCCAGTACTCTCTTTCAAATCTCTTACTAGCTCTTCCTTCAGTTAGTCCTGACGAAGGGCTCGGCCCGAAACGTTGACTGTACCTCATCTTGCTGCCTGGCCTGCTGCGTTCAGGAACAAACTGGAGTCCAGTTAAAAAAAGTGAAGCCTGTGAATCTCAGAGAAGCAGGCTAACTCACTGATGGGAAACAATGAGTTAAAGAGTGTACTTTCAGCTCAAATACTGGTACTAGTGGACTTTCACAGGGCTCCATTCTCAGCCTGCACATTAATATTTAGTAAGTTAGCCCAAAATTAGGATCCACAATTGGGAGATTTGCAATGATACAAAAATAGTTGTGTAGTCATTAGGAGGAAAGCTTTAGGCTGCAAGAATATGGAGATAATCTCATCAACTGAACAGATAAATGGCAAGCTAGAGTAGAAACCATGGAAAAACTATAGCACAGAAACAGGCCTTTTGGCCCTTCTTGGCTGTGCCAAACCATTTTCTGCCTAGTCCCACTGACCTGCACATGGATCATATCCCTCCATACACCTCCCATCCATGTATCTGTCCAATTTATTCTTAAATGTTAAAAAAGAACCCGCATTTACCACCTCGTCTGGCAGCTCATTCCACACTCCCACAACTCTCTGTGTGAAGAAGCCTCCCTTAATGTTCCCTTTAAACCTTTCCCCCCTCACCCTTAACCCATGTCCTCTGGTTTTTTTCTCCCCTTGCCTCAGTGGAAAAAGCCTGCTTGCATTCACTCTGTCTATACCCGTCATAATTTTATATACCTCTATCAAATCTCCCCTCATTCTTCTACGCTCCAGGGAATAAAGTCCTAACCTATTCAACCTTTCTCTGTAACACACATCAAAGTTGCTGGTGAATGCAGCAGGCCAGGCAGCATCTCTAGGAAGAGGTACAGTCGACGTTTCAGGCCGAGACCCCTCATCAGGACTAACTGAAGAAAGAGCTAGTAAGAGATTCTGCTGCGTTCACCAGCAACTTTGATGTGTGTTGCTTGAATTTCCAGCATCTGCAGAATTCCTCATGTTTGCTTTCTCTGTAACTGAGTTTCTCAAGTCCCGGCAACATCCTTGTAAACCTTCTCTGCACTATTTCAACCTTATTAATATCCTTCCTGTAATTTGGTGACCAAAACTGAACACAATACTCCATATTCGGCCTCACCAATGCCTTATACAACCTCATCATAACATTCCACCCTTATACTCAACAACAGGAATTCTGCAGATGCTGGAAATTCAAGCAACACACATCAAAGTTGCTGGTGAACGCAGTAGGCCAGGCTTGAATTTTGTTGCTTGAATTTCCAGCAACTGCAGAATTCCTCATGTTTGCGTTTTTAAATTCAATACTGCGAAGCCTCTTCCAGTGATGCCTACACTGAAGAAGTTTAAATCTTCTCTTCGACGGGAGTTCAGTGAAACCATCTCTCACTGCTCCCCATCTGTAATTTCTTCGGCTCTTCAACTTTTTGACCACATTTTGACTCAGACTTGCTATCACAGCCATATATCCTTTCTTGGAATGTGCCTCCACCGCCAACTTACTCCAGTTGGCTTCAGGATTCGTTTTCGAGCCTCTCAATTTGGACCTTCTGAGGAACTCACATTTTATTGACTCTGCCTCTTGTCGCTTCTCCCGTCAAGCTCTGAAGGCGACCCTCTCCGCCATGAGAAGGTATTTGGTGTCCCTGTCCCAGACCTTTCCACACCTTCGAGACACTTCCTTCGCTGTCTGTAATGGACCTGCTCGTTATTTCATCCTCCGTCGGATCCATGCCTGCAATCGCCATTTTTTTGACTTTGTCATGTTAGGCAAAGATCGCAAGATCTTACATCTGCAGACGCCAGAGCCTGCTGGCCCTGAAAAAAGCAGGCATGAACTTCAGATTGCGGCCCTTGCCATTGATCTCACCGGCTCCAACACCTCAGGGCATATTCAAAACCCGGACTCCAGCAACGACCATGGACACCTTCAAAGCGATTGCGCAACCACTAACTGCGACTCCAGTCTTGAAATCCAGGCCGGGTCTTTATGTGCCGCTATTGTGACTCCTGTCTCCCCTTTCCCCACCACCACTCTGCAACCCCGTCTCCTTCAGATTCCACTGTCCGCTCCTGGGCCCTCAGAGGCTCCATCTTCCTCTCCTCAACCCCAAACCTCCCCTCTCCACTGACACCCCGAGCCTCCCTCCCCCTTGCTCCTCTGATCCCAGCTCTCATCCGTGCCGGGTCTTTACCATCCCCTCTGACCTTCAACTGTCTGAGGCAGAACGCTCTGTCCTCAGTGAGGGCCTCACCTTTGTCCCCCTTCGCCCACACCTCAGTGAGTTCCATGTTTGCCATGACGCGGAACTCTTCTTCCGCCGTCTCCGAGCCTACTTTTCGGCAAGGACTCTTCAACCCCCACCGATGACCCCTTCTCCTGTCTTCAACCCTCCTCCTCTTCATGGACACCACCCTGCTCTGGTCTACTGTCTGCTCTGGATCTCTTTATTGCTAACTGCCAATGGGACATCAACTGCCTCGACTTCACTGCACCTTGTTCCCATTCCAACCTAACTCCTTCCGGAAAAAAAAAGCTCTTCTTTCAGTTAGTCCTGACGAAGGGTCTCGGCCCGAAACGTCGACTGTACCTCTTCCTAGAGATGCTGCCTGGCCTGCTGCGTTCACCAGCAACTTTGATGTGTGTTGCTTATACTCAATACTTTGATTAATAAAGGCCAATGTACCAAAAGCTCTCTTTACGACCCTATCTACCTGTGACGCCACTTTTAGGGAATTTTGTATCTGTATTCCCAGATCCCTCTGTTTTACTGCACTCTTCAGTGCCTTACCATTTACCCTGTATGTTCTACCTTGGTTTGTCCTTCCAAAATGCAATACCTCACACTTGTCTGTATTAAACTCCATCTGCCATTTTTCAGCCCATTTTTCCAGCTGGTCCAAATCCATCTGCAAACTTTGAAAACCTTCCTCACTGTCCACTACACCTCCAATCTTTGTATCATCAGCAGATTTGCTGATCCAATTTACCACATTATCATCCAGATCATTGATATAGATGACAAATAACAATGGACCCAGCACTGATCCCTGTGGCACACTATTAGTCACTAGTACAGAGTAATGTGAAGGGAATGGTGCAGAAATATAAAGGAAATCCCAGCAAATGTAAGAATATTGAGAGATCTGGAGATACAAAAGAAAATTGGAATTTCTACCCATGGGACATTAAAGGTAGATCGGGTTAGAAAGCATTTGGGCTACTTTCCTTTTCCGGACAAGCTATGAAATAAGGACAAGGCCTGTGTGCCAGAGAGTACACAATACTAGTTAGGCCACAACTCACCTACTGTATACAGTACTGGCCACACGTAGATGTGACTGCACTGGAGAGAGTGCAGAGCAGAGTTATGATGATGTTGCTGGAAATGGAAAATTTTAGCTGGGGGGAATAGACTGGACAAGCTACAGCAGTTTCCTTTGCAAAGTGGAGGCAGAGGCTAAGCCTCAATTGAGGCCTGCAAAATATCTATCTGTCCAGAGGGATCGACATAGATTAAACAGGATAGAGACATTTTCCTTGGGGGGGGGGTAGGGGTGTGGTTTAAAGACAAGGGAGGCAGATATTTTAAGTAAAAATTGCAGAAAGAGTGGAGTGGGGTAGGTATAATGAAGAAAGCATTCTCCACAAGTTAATGATATATGTGTGGAACTCAGCCTGAAATTAAATTGAACAGGAAAAGGCCCTTCAGCCTCTGGGGTCAATCCCACTTAAAGACCATATGACAAAGGAGCAGAATTAGGCCATGCGGCCCATCGAATCTGCTTTGCTATTTCTGCATATGGTCCATGCTCCTTCATTCCCTGCCCATTCCTGTTTGTGACCCACATACCAGCAGAGCATGTAACTGTCCTTGGTGGAGATGGGGTGGGGGGGGGGGGAGTGTAATTCTGGTGCCAGGGGTGAGGTTTGAATCTCTTCAGCCAAGACAGCGCAAGGACAAACGCCAATTTTCCTCTCATATTGTTGTACCCGTGCTATTTTTCCTTTAAAATAGTAAACCAAGAAACTGAACCCAGACTCTCCTCTGCCAGCTCGATGGAAGCAGAAATCTAGGGCAGGAATCGGACTGAGAACCTTTCAGACCTCGAGGACATATGCCACCAAACTGATGACAAAAAAAAATCACCGCCCAGAATACACAATAAACCTCGAAACAAGCAGAGTCTCAGGACATTTCTGCTTAAATCATCTTTACAAAACGAGGCGCTTTGAGATTCTACGATTTCTTTTCCCAATATTAATAAATATTTCAGATTTAATTTTAATTTGGATATCGGAATTGCAGCCATTTATGAAATATACACGTGTATGCAAGTACAAATAAGCAGACATTTTACATTAATAGACATATAACACAGACCCATAGATAACCTCTGATTAAAGTCCCTGAAATCGTTTGCTATTCCGGTGGTAGTTTTAATATATTTTATTGTCGTTCGTCTCTCGTGACAAACTATTGTATAATGTTAACTCGCTTGAGTCCAACGCCAATGGCAGGCTTCGGCTTACGATGAGGTGGGGGGTTGGGGTGTCCGTTTTTAAAGGGTATAACCATGGTGCAGGCACACTATTACAAGCTAACTTCACAACACGGCAACGAGTTACTCGGGCCAGACCTGTGATAGCAGCTACACACATCAGGACCATGATGGTTTCTAGCAGTATCTTGACCGGGACGGACGAGGAGCGGATGCCCGCCGTGTGCCCTGCCCCGCCGGCGGACTGGTTAGTAAACAGCGACGAGGCGGCACCTGGATCCATCCTACGCAGATCAGCGGTAGCGGCCGCCGGGGTTCGAGCCCCGCTCCGCCTCCATGGTGCTAAGCAGTGAGGGCAGGAAGCAGCCGGTGCCCGAGACGGTGCATTGGAGTGGCGCCGGTTCGCAAGTAAAATCCACACGCCCGCACTCAAGACATCCAGAATCTGGCAACCCGGTGCCTCAGATTTAAACAAATGCTGTTTTAGAACAATTGAAATAGTTGATAGCAAAAAATCTCAAAGAGTAAAGCCTCTTGCTCGCAGTTTCATCCTTCGCTGGATGCCGTTTCCTACAACTCTCTATTTTCTCCCCTATATCGGAAGACTGTTCCCCTTCTCAGACATCGCTCAGATTCAGCCTCTATGATGGATCAAACTCCTCCCCGCTGCCCCTCCCTCCCCACCTCTCCCCCCCCCCCACATACACACATAACTCTCTCTCACACACACAAACACACAGGGCAGTTGCACTCCAAAGATGCACAATGCAAGCAAATTGGATTGGAACCTGTCCGACACTCTCTCCGGTGTCGATCACTTCGGAGAGCGAACGCTGCCGGACAACGTTTACAGGCAGACCTTCGGTTAGCTTATCTGTATGACAGAGGGAGTTAAAGGCCTTTCTTTGGACCTGTGACAGTCACAGCCCAGTGCAGAGTACGGCCCCCGTAGTACAATTCACTTGGACTCCTACCAGTTTAGTGTTACTGCAGTCCGGGTTCATAATGTGCTCTCCTCTGAATCAGAGAGAGTATACACAGCTTCAGCGGCCACTTCGTGGAACACCTGTGTCCAGTCCACAGTCGTGAGCCTGAACTTCTCGTCGCCTGCCCCTTTAATTCACCAGCCACTCTGACCAGTCGGACTGTGGCCTCTCGTACAAGGAGGCCAGGCTCAACGTAAGTTTCAGGAGCAACACCTCATCTTCCGACTGAGCACCGCGCAGCCTTCCAGAATTAATACCGAATATTCAAGCATCTGATTAACTTGCTTTCATTATTTATACCGGAACAGGTCATTGTTGTCGTGTTTGATATTGGCGCCATTTTACCATACCATAGAAACTACAGCACAGAAACGGGCCCTTTGGCCCTTCTTGGCTGTGCCGAACCATTTTCTGCCTAGTCCCACTGACCTGCACACAGACCATATCTCTCCATACACCTCCCATCCATGTATCTGTCCAATTTATTCTTAAATGTTAAAAAAGAACCCACATTTACCACCTCGTCTGGCAGCTCATTCCATACTCCCACCACTCTCTGTGTGAAGAAGCCCCCACTAATGTTCCCTTTAAACTCCCCCCCCTCACCCTTAACCCATGTCCTCTGGTTTTTTTCTCCCCTTGCCTCAGTGGAAAAAGCCTGCTTGCATTCACTCTATCTATACCCATCATAATTTTATATACCTCTATCAAATCTCCCCTCATTCTTCTACGCTCCGGGGAATAAAGTCCTAAGCTATTCAACTTTCTCTGTAACTGAGTTTCTCAAGTCCTGGCAACATCCTTGTAAACCTTCTCTGCACTCTTTCAACCTTATTTATATCCTTCCTGTAATTTGGTGACCAAAACTGAACACAATACTCCAGATTCAGCCTCACCAATGCCTTATACAACTTCATCATAACATTCCAACTCTTATACTCAATACTTCGATTAATAAAGGCCAATGTACCAAAAGCTCTCTTTATGACCCTATCTACCTGTGACGACAGTTTTAGGGAATTTTGTATCTGCATTCCCAGATCCCTCTGTTCCACTGCACTCCTCAGTGCCTTACCATTAACCCTGTATGTTCTACCTTGGTTTGTCCTACCAACGTGCAATACCTCACACTAGTCTGTATTAAACTCCATCTGCCATTTTTCAGCCCATTTTTCCAGCTGGTCCAAGTCCCTCTGCAGGCTCTGAAAACGTTCCTCACTGTCTACTACACCTCCAATCTTTGTATCATCAGCAAACTTGCTGATCC
This sequence comes from Mobula hypostoma, assembly GCF_963921235.1. Taxonomy (NCBI): domain Eukaryota; kingdom Metazoa; phylum Chordata; class Chondrichthyes; order Myliobatiformes; family Myliobatidae; genus Mobula; species Mobula hypostoma. The sequence continues at coordinate 113,447,509 of NC_086104.1, forward strand.
AATTTACCACATTATCATCCAGATCATTGATATAGATGACAAATAACAATTGACCCAGCACTGATCCTTGTGGCACACCACTAGTCACAGGCCTCCACTCAGAGAAGAAATTCTCTACCACCATTCTCTGGCTTCTTCCTTAGAGCCAATGTCTAATCCAATTTACCACCTCTCCATGTATACCTAGCGACTGAATTTTCCTAACTAATCTCCCATGCGGGACCTTGTCAAAGGCCTTACTGAAGTCCATGTAGACAATATCCACTGCCTTCCCTTCATCCACTTTCCTGGTAACCTCCTCAAAAAACTCCAATAGATCTGTCTCTTAGTACTCCCTCCAATAACTTACCTACTACTGACGTTAAACTCACCGGCCTATAATTTCCCGGATTACTTTTCGATCCTTTTTTAAACAACAGAACAACATGAGCCACTCTCCAATCCTCCAGCACTTCACCCGTAGACAGCGACATTTTAAATATTTCTGCCAGGGCCCCAGCAATTTCAACACTAGTCTCCTTCAAGGTCCAAGGGAACACTCTGTCAGGTCCCGGGGATTTATCCACTTTAATTTTCCTCAAGACAGCAAGAACCTCCTCCTTTTCAATCTGTACAGTTTTCATGGTCTCACTACTTGATTCCCTCAATTCCATAGATTTCATGCCAGCTTCCTTAGTAAATACAGACGCAAAAAACCTATTTAAGATCTTCCCCATTTCCTTTGGTTCCGCACAAAGCCGACCACTCTGATCTTCAAGAGGACCAATTTTATCCCTTACAATCCTTTTGCTCTTAATATACTTGTAAAAGCTCTTTGGATTATCCTTCACTTTGACTGCCAAGGCAACCTCATGTCTTCTTTTAGCCCTCCTGATTTCTTTCTTAAGTATTTTCTTGCACTTCTTATACTCCTCAAGCACCTGATTTACCCCCTGTTTCCTATACATTTCATACAACTCCCTCTTCTTCTTTATCAGAGTTGCAATATCCCTTGAGGACCAAGGTTCCTTATTCCTATTCAATTTGCCTTTAATCCTGACAGGAACATACAAACTCTGCACTCTCAAAATTTCCCCTTTGAAGGCTTCCCACCTACCAATCACATCTTTGCCAGAGAACAACCTGTCCCAATCCACGCTTTTTAGATCCTTTCTCATTTCTTCAAATTTGGCCTTCTTCCAGTTCAGAACCTCAACCCTAGGACCAGATCTATCCTTGTCCATGATCAAATTGAAACTAATGGTGTTATGATCACTGGAACCAAAGTGCTCCCCTACACAGACTTCTGTCTCTTGCCCTAATTCTTTTCCTAACAGGAGATCCAATATTGCATCCCCTCTAGTTGGTCCCTCTACATATTGATTTAGAAAACTTTCCTGAACACATTTTACAAACTCTAAACCATCTAGACCCCTAACAGTATGGGAGTCCCAATCAATGTGTGGAAAATTAAAATCCCCTACCACCGCATCTTTATGTTTCCTGCAGTTGCCTGCTATCTCTCTGCAGATTTGCTCTTCCAAGTCTCATTGACTATTGGGTGGTCTGTAATACAATCCCACTAATGTGGCCATACCTTTCCTGTTTCTCAGCTCCACCCATAAAGACTCAGTAGACAAGCCCTCTAATCTGTCCTGCCTGAGCACTGCTGTAATATTTTCCCTAACAAGCAATGCTACTCCCCCACCTTTCATTCCTCTGCCTCGATCACATCTGAAACATCGGAACCCTGGAATATTAAGCTGCCAGTCCTGCCCCTCCTGTAGCCAAGTTTCACTAATTGCTACAACATCATAATTCCACGTGTCAATCGACGCCCTCAACTCATCCGCCTTCCCCGCAATACTCCAAGCATTGAAATATCTACACCTCAGAAGACTTTTACCACCACTCACAACCTTTCTATCAGCGGATTTGCTTAAACTTTCAACATCATTTATTTTCTCCCCCCACCCGCCCTCCATTCCAATAGCACACCCTGACCTACTCTATGTAGCCCATCATTTTTCCTGGTTCAAAATTTTAAAAGTAGATTTATTATCAAAGTACGTATATGTCACCCCGAGATTCATTTTCTTGCGGGCATTTACAGTGGAACATAGAAATACTAAAGAAAAACTACCCAGTCAGTGTGCAGTGCAAGATAAACCGTGCAAATGCAAAGAAAACATAATAATTATTAAATCAGTAGTTGTGTACATACATCTATTGATGCTTCTGGACACATCTTCAGTGATGTTCCTGGAATCATCGGGTGTTTCGGGTCTTTCAACATCATACAACCTCCTCCAGGCGACCCAGCCGGGGCTGATCAGACCCCAGCTTGTGTCCAGATGGCTAGCTACTTATGACTCCATGGCTCCCCTCTTTTGAGCCACAGCCATCTTGAGGCCCTCTCTGCTGCATCGGTGGTACTGCAGATGGCTCTCCTCTTCCTCTCTCCCTCGATGCCCAAAATGCTGAAGGCCCTAACTAAAGAACGGGCTATGAATCCCCCACAACCAACCTCCACTGAGAGACACCTCGCTCTCCATCCAGCCTGCTGATAGTTGCTGACCAGTCCTGCATACTTGGAGAGCTTCCTTTCAAAGGCCTCCTCCAAGCTATCTTCCCATGGGACTGTCAGCTCCAGCAGCACCACTTGCTTAGTCGACTCAGACACTAGGACAATGTCTGGTCGCAGGGTGGTGGCTACGATATGGTTGGGGAACTTCAGCTGCCCTTCGAGGTCCACCAACAGCTGCCAGTCCCTTGCAGAGGTCAGAATGCCTGCAGATATTCTTTTGGCAGGTATTGGCTGCTCCCCAGCTCTGACAAAGGCAATGGTCCGCTTGGAGGGTTGGGACCGCTTCGCCCACTCAACTCCTGCGCTGACAGCTTCAGCGATGGTCTTCAGGACCTGATCATGCCTCCACCTGTACCGTCCCTCACCAAGTGCCCTTGTGCAGCCGCTGAGGATGTGCTGCAGGGTTCCTCGCTTGGAGTGCAGTGGGCACGCAGATGACTCTGCCTTGCCCCATGTGTGCAGGTTTGATGGGCTCGGAAGCACATCGTACACTGCCTGGATGAGAAATTGGATGCGGTGTGGTTCAGCTTTCCAAAGATCAGCCCAGGTCACTTTCCTCTCAACCGCATTCTCCCATCATGTCCAAGCTCCCTGTTGCTTCATTCCCACCGCCTTGCAGGCTCTCATCTCCTCCACTACTGTTCTCACCTCCTCCTGAACTAGACGACGCCTTTCCTTCCCTCTGGTGTCCATTTGGGGAGTTGGAAAGGATCCTAGCCCAGCTCAGCCTTGTGTGACCACTCCCACCAGCCTCCTGTGATGCAGCCTCGCCTCTGCCTCCTGAATAGCTCCCTCTGCCCTCCACTTCCTGCCAGTACTTACTTGGATCCCTGCTTAGTCACCTTCGGGTCACTTGAGTCCCTATACTGTAGCACTTCTCTAGCCATAGAGTGCGATGCTGCTCAGGTTCTTTGGCAGCCCCAGCCATCTCCTGAGGTGGTTGCTAACCCTCCTCTCTAAGGTTTCGACTGTCGAGATTGGAACTGCATAGATGAGGAGGGGCCACAGGATTCTGGGAAGAATGCCATGCTGATATACCCAGGCTTTAAACTTCCCAGGTAGGCCAGACTTGTCCACAGATTTCAGCCAGCCATCCAACTCGGTGCAGGTTGCCTGAATGGATGTTGTGTCCCTTAAAGAGCTGTCAAAAACTTTGCCTAAGCTCTTGACTGGCTTTTCTGTGATGGTTAGGATGGCTGTGCCTGCGATGCTGAACTGGAACTTGTTCTCCACGTTCCCTTTCCTCAGCACCATCGATCTTGATTTGGCAGGTTTGAAACACATTCGGGCCCACTCCACCAGCTTCTCGAGCCCTTGCAGAATCCTCCGGCAGTCTGGGACTGATTCTGTGGTGACTGTGAGGTCATCCATGAATGCCCTGATAGGTGGTTGCCGTTGAGTGGAGTTCATTCTGGGCCCTCTGCGCTCTGGTTCAGCAGACTTAGTGAGCATGTTCATGGCTAGGGAGAACAGTGTCACTGAGATAGTGCACCCTGTGATGATGCCGATCTCCACCTTGTGCCAGGTTGATGTAATTGCTCCTGAAGAGACCCTCATCCTGAAGTTGCTGTAGTAATCAGCGATAAGGTCTCTGATTCTGTTGGGGACATGATATTTGGTCAGTGTGAGCTGCACCAACTTGTGCGGAATGGAGCCATATGCATTTGCCAGGTCGAGCCACAACACTGACAGGTTGCCCTTGTTTTCTCTGGCCTCCCTGATGAGCTGTGTCACCACACCGATGTGCTCCAGACAGCCCAGCATCCCTGAAATGCCACCCTTCTGGACTGATGTATCAATATAGGTGTTCTTTGCTAGGTAGGTGCACAACCGGTTGGAAACTGCACTGAAGAAGATCTTTGCCTCGACACACAGCAGGGAGATGATGCGAAACTGATCTATCTGGGTGGCATTTTCCTCCTTCGGGATCCACACCCCTTCAGCTACTCTCCACTGTTCTGGGATCTTCCCCCTTCTCCAGAAGATTCTCAGAATCTTCCACAGACGCAGCAGGAGTTTGGGGCAGTTCTTGTACACTTTGTACGAGGTGTTGCTTGGTCCTGGAACCGAACTTGCCCTTGCTTTGCGGACGACCTCTCTGACTTCCTTTAGTTGCAGCTCTGACATGTCGAACTGCACATCCGGTTCAGGTGGGTCTATTAGGGTGTCGCACTCTCCCAACTCCTGCTCTCTTTCAGGATCATTATATATCTTCTTCAGATGTTGGTCTATGTCTTACTGCGAACAGGCCAGTTTCCCACTGCGCTTCTCCCCCAGCAACTCCTTGGTGAATTTGAAGGGGTTGGCGATAAAGGCAGCACGTTTTCGGGCCCTTTCACGACGACGCCTCCGATGCCACTCTGCCCGGCGGAGGACCCTGATCTTCTTTCGTAGTATGCACATCAGCCGGGCCAAGCCAATGCGCTCCTCTTCTCCTGCCTCCTTGTATTGGGACTTCAGCGCTTTCATCTCCTGCCTGATGTTGTGGATCCTCGATGCTCTTTGGTTCTTCGAGTAAGATGTTTTGGAGCCTTCCTTCTCCTCTTCTCCGAAACGTTCAGCTGCGATACTGACAATAATTGTTGTCATGGCTTGCAGCTTCCTATCAACCCCTCCCTTCGCCGTTGCCTCCAGAATTTGGTTAACATCTTCATCAAACTGCTTCCACAGTGAAGTCATGTTGGCTGCCGGCCATTTGATCCACCTCCTGTTAGACTTCATGTTTGAGGGATTAGCTTGCAACACTTGGAGGTTCCAGGCACTATAAATAAATAATAAAGATTTGTAGAGTCCTTGAGCGCAAAGTCCAGAGGTTGTGGAATCAATTCGGTATTGAGGTGAGTATAGCTATTCAGACTGCTTCAGGAGCCTATAATTGCGGGGTAATAACTGTTTCTGAACCTGGTGGTGTGCGATCTGAGGCTCCTGTACCTCCTCCCTGATAATTGCAGGGTAATAGCTGTTCCTGAACCTGGTGGTGTGGGATCTGAGGCTCCTGTACCTCCTCCCTGATAATTGCGGGGTAATAACTGTTCCTGAACCTGGTGGTGTGGGACCTGAGGCTCCTGTACCTCCTCCCTGAAAATTGCGGGGTAATAACTGTCCCTGAACCTGGTGGTGTGGGATCTGAGGCTCCTGTACCTCCTCCCTGAAAATTGCGGGGTAATAGCTGTTTCTGAACCTGCTGGTGTGGGACCTGAGGCTCCTGTACCTCCTCCCTGATAATTGCGGGGTAATAACTGTCCCTGAACCTGCTGGTGTGGGACCTGAGGCTCCTGTACCTCCTCCCTGATAATTGTGGGGTAATAGCTGTTCCTGAACCTGGTGGTGTGGGACCTGAGGCTCCTGTACCTCCTCCCTGATAATTGCGGGGTAGTAACTGTTCCTGAACCTGGTGGTGTGGGACCTGAGGCTCCTGTACCTCCTCCCTGATAATTGCGGGGTAATAGCTGTTCCTGAACCTGGTGGTGTGGGACCTGAGGCTCCTGTACCTCCTCCCTGATAATTGTGGGGTAATAACTGTTCCTGAACCTGGTGGTGTGGGACCTTCTTCCAGCAGTGAGAAGAGCATGGTGGGGACCCGTGACGATGAATACCGCTTTCTTGTGGCAGCGCTCCTTGTAAAAGTGCGTTACCCTCCAGTTGGTCCATTAACAACATTCCCTCAGTAATCCTATCTCCAATTGCCGTTTTTTAGCCCTCCCTCTCTCACTCATTTTGAAGTTTTACTTCTTTCTCTCTTTCAACAAAAGGTCTTCACGCAAGGAGAGGACTGCACACATTTTTTCACCCGCCTATCGGGAGGGCGTCATCAAACTTTAAAAAGGCGCAGAAAGGATTTGCAATGAAGTATCGCAGAAGATAAATTCGGCAAGTCCCCGTCGGCCCTTACCAATTTTTATCGACACATCATAGAAAGTATTCCGTGTGGAAGCGTCATGGCTTGGTGTGGAAACTGCTCTGCCCGTGACTGCAGGAACCTGCAAAGTTGTGGGGACAACTCAGCACATCGTCCGCTCGGTTCACTGTCTACAGTTCTCACTGCCTCAGTGACGTGGCCGACCCCCACCATTCTCTCTTCTCAGGCAGGAGATAGGGAAGTCTGAAGGCACGTACCACCATGCTCGAAGACAGCATCTATCCTGCTGTTATCAGACCCTTGCACAATGAAATGGACTCTTAGCCTCGCAATCTACCTCGGCATGATCTTGCATTTTACTCTGCATTTTTTTTTACCTTATTCTAACTCAATGTACAGTGTAATGATCTGATCAGTCTGCAGTTCCTTAAACCGGGTGGGTGGGGCTGGTAGTGGGGATAAGCTCCCACAACCTATTAAATGTTCCCAACGGCGTGCATCTCGACAACCAGGTCCAGCTCCTGGCCTTCACATGCGGCTTAGCTACTAGGCTGGGTGGAACCAATCCCACTGACTGGAGAAGCGACAAAGGCGCCTTAAAACCAGTTGCTTCAGGTAGATGGGGCTCGTCAGTCGCGGTTAGCAGCTCGTCCAGAAGGAGGAAAATTCTGATATCAAACCTCTGCTGCTTTCTGGCTATACCCACTCATGGGGAAGGTTTCGGGAATAAACCCTGAGGAAAATTCTGGAACTCGAGTCCCTACATTGAATTCAATGCTGACTGACAACCCCTGCGACGCTGCTGGCGCCAAACTCTGCCAGCAAAGGATGTCCACAATTTACCAACCCTAACCTGTAGGCCTGTGGACTGTGAGAGGAAACCGGAGCACCTAGAGGTAACCCACACAGGTCACGGTTTGGGGATGAGGGTTGGTAATAAAGAAACTCCTTACAGACTGCAGTGAGAATTGAACCTGGGTTGCAGGTGCTGTAATATCATCACACTGACCACTATGCAGCTGTGCCACCCCAAATCACTATCTAGTAGTTAACTTAAAAATGCAAACACGAGGAAATTTGCAGATGCTGGAAATTCAAGCAACACACACAAAATGCTGGTGGAATGCAGCAGGCCATAGGAAGAGGTACAGTCGAAGTTTCGGGCTGAGACCCTTCGTGAGGACTAACTGAAAGAAGAGGTAGTAAGAGATTTGAAAGTGGAAGGGGGAGGGGGAGATCCAAAATGATAGGAGAAGACAGGAGGGGGAGGGATGGAGCTAAGAGCTGGAAAGTTGATTGGCAAAAGGGATACAAGGCTGGAGAAGGGAAAGGATCATGGGATGGGAGGCCTAGGGAGAAAGAAAGGGAGAGGGGAGCCCAGAGGAAGATGGAGCGCAAGCAAGGAGTTATAGTGAGAGGGACAGAGAGAGAAAAAAAAGGAAAAAATAATAAATAAATAAACAAATAAATAAGGGATGGGGTAAGAAGGGGAGGTGGGGCATTAAGTTAGAGAAGTCAATGTTCATGCCGTCAGTTTGGAGGCTACCCAGACGGAATGTAAGGTGTCGCTCCTCCAACCTGAGTGTGGCTTAATCTTGACAGTAGAGGAGGCCGTGGATAGACATGTCAGAATGGGAGTGGGACGTGGAATTAAAACATGTGGCCACTGGGAGATCCTGCTTTCTCTGGCGCAGACTGGGAGAACGTTTCGCTGAACAACTACGCTCTGTCCACCAGAGAAAGCACTGCAATGAACTGGAATGCACTGTATATTAAAGGAGTAAAGAGTGAATTCTGGGGCTCAGGGTCTTGACAGCCACCTGTGCAGCGTTGGAAATCAATGTGGAAGTTTTTAGAAGAGAGATTAATTCAAGTACAAGACTCAAGAGAAAACTGTAGCAGATATAACTCTCAGATGAAGCATAATGTGGATTAAGAAGGGAGGTTTATGTAGCTGTTCACGATGGTTCATCAAGATGTTATTGGGTTACTGACAGCTTCAAATGCACAACTTACCTTAGACAAATGTAGAATTAATAAGTGAACAAAACTGCATTGTTTTGGGAGGTTTCTTTTAGAAGGACAATTAGACCTTGTCACTGGAGCAGACATCTGAGCACATACAGTAACAGTATAGACTAGTGCCAATAAAGACATCTTTCAGTAAATGTGTTTGAGAAACACTCAAGTCTTGCCTTTCTGTTTCACAATGTCAGGACATTTCCAAGCCCCCTAAGCCAGTGAAGTAATATTGAAACATTCTCAGTGCAATAATGCTGATTCTTTAAGGTTGTTATAGCTGGGGATGGTAGTGGGGATAAGCTCCTAAATGCTCTCAATAGCATGTGTCTCAAATAGCCTCTGAACCAAATCCAGTTCCTGGCTTAGCTACTAAGCCCGGTGGAACTGTTTCTACTGACAGGAGAAGAGACAAAGGTGGGTCACCAGCAATTTAAAACCAGTCACTTTGGGCTGATGGAGCTCTGGTGCCATGGTCGTCAGCTCACTTAGGAGAAGAAAACCTCCGCTGCCTTGCAGCTACTGTAAACACACTCACAGCTCCTGTATTCAGAAGTAAACCCTGAGGAAAAATCCAGAGCTGGAGTCCCTAAGGCAGCCCCTTGTTGAGTTCAATGTTGACTGACAACTCCTACAACAGTACTGGTGGTCATTCCAGAGTCTGAAAACACTGGGATAGAAGCTGTCCTTCAGCCTGGTGGTACATGCTTTCAGGCTTCAGTACCTTCTGTCCAGTGGGAGAAAGGAGAAGAGAGAATAAATGGGTGAGTGGGGTCTTTGATTATGATGCAGGCTTTACTGAGGCAGTGAGAAGTAAACACAGAGTCTATAGAGTGGAGGCTGGTTCCTGTGATGGAGCTGAGCTGTGTCCACAACTCCCTCTGCTTTCTGGTGGTCACATGCAGAGGAGCTGCCGTACCAAGCCACTATGCATCCAGGCAGAATGCTTTCTGTGGTACATCAATAAAGATTGGTAAGGGGTAGTGCAGACATGCTGTTCCTCAGCCTCATGAGGAAGCTGAGGCATTGGAGAGCTTCCTTGAGCCAACAGCAACAGCATTGGGTCACGTCAGGTGATGTTCACACCTAGAAACATGAAGGCAGGAGAATGAGGTTGAGACGGATAATAAATCAGTCATGATTGAATGGGAGAGCATACCTGATGGGCTGAATAGCCTAATTCTGCTTCCATATCTTATGGTCTTTTCGCCTCTAAAAGATATTACTTTCTAGATTCTGATATTTTATTGTAGTTCACTACAATTTCCCAAGTTCTGAAGCCAGGGGAACAAATCTGTAGATCCCTTTTTTTTCCTCTCTCCCTCCTTTTTTAATTAGATAACAATGTTCACTTGAATCAAATATCGCTGTGATGATTGTACGCTCTAGTATCAATTTTTTGGCAACAATAAAATAATAAAGTAATAAACTCTATACTTTCCTGGAGTGCCCAATTGTGTTTTAAGCTCAGTGCCCCTTAACATTCTGAAATAAATCTTTAAAAAATAGCGTCCCAGGGCAGAAGCCAGAAAAATAATATTGGGGGTAAGTTTTCCAACTACCCTGTCCTCTCAGTATACAAAAAGATTAGATTTCATGAGGTATTCAGCCCCACTACAATTGCTACAGGTTTTATTATATCAGCGGTACGTTTTCCAAAGATACTGTCCTCTCGGTAGAAAACAAGATTAGATCTCATGTGGTATTCAGCCCCAATACCATTGCTGCATATTTTATTATCACAGTGGTACGTTTTCCAACTACCCTGTCTTCTCGGTACACAACACAATTAGTTCTCATGAGGTATTCAGCCCCAATACCATTTCTACAGATTTTATTATATCAGAGGTACGTTATCCAACGACCCTGTCCTCTCACTACACACCAAGATTAGATCTCATGAGCTATTCAGCTCCAATACCTTTGCTACAGATTTTATTGTATCAGGAGTATGTTTTCCAATGACCCTGTCCTCTCACTACACACCAAGATTAGATCTGATGAGGTATTCAGCTCCAATAACATTGCTACAGATTTTATTATATCAAGTGTACGTTTTCCAATGACCCTGTCCTCTCAGTATACAAGAAGATTAATTCTCATGAGGTATGCAGCCCCAATACCATTGCTACAGATTTTATTATATCAGGGGTAGGTTTTCCAACAACCCAGTCCTCTCAGAAAACAACAAAATTAGATCTTATTAGTTATTCAACCCCAATACCATTGGTGCAGATTTGATTATACCAGGGGTACGTTTTCCAACAAACCAGTCCTCTCAGTATACAACAAGATTAGATCTTATGAGGTATTCAGCTCCTGTATGACAACTGCAGGTTTTATTATATCAGGGGTACGTTTTTCAACGACCCTGTCCTCTCGGTACACACCAAGATTAGAACTCATGAGGTAATCAGCCCCAATACCATTGCTACAGATTTCGTTATATCAGGGGCATGTTTTCCAATGACCCTGTCCTCTCAGTATACAGCAAGGTTAGATTTAATGAGGTATTCAGCCCCAGTACCACTGCTGCAGATTGTATTATATCAGAGGGATGTTTTCCAATGACCCTGTCCTCGCTATATACAACAAGATTAGATCTCATGAGGCAATCAGCTCCAATACCATTGCTACAGATTTTCTTCTATCAGGGGCACGTTTTTCAACGACTCTGTCCTCTCAGTATACAACAAGATTGGATCTCATGAGGTGTTCAGCCCTAGTACCATTGCTACAGATGTTATTTTATCAGGGGTAGGTTTTCCAACGACCCCGTCCTCTCAGTATTCAATAAGATTAGATATCATTAGGTATTCAGCCCCAATAGGAAAGAAGAGAAGGGGGAGAAATTACCAGAAGTTCGAGAAATCAATGAATGGGAAAAGAGAGAAGGTAACCTAATTCGATTCAACATGCTCTCCTTCATAATAGACATATACAAAATGCCAAGCAACAAAAATTTAGAAAGGTTTAGGTTTGTCTAAAATGATTTTCATTCAATTACAGAACTGCACAGCCAAGGAAGGGGCCATTCACTTAATGAAACCTGTGTCAACTCATTAGTAAATCTCTCCAATTGGTCCCTCGCCTATTATTTATAAATATTTAGCCACACTTTCCTCTATTTATAGAATTCCTTTAACAGCCTTGTCAACTTGTCCTGCTGATTTATGTTTGGGAACTTCCCTAGTCATGGTATTCTTGTGATTTCTTTAAAATGTTATCATTTATAGATCACTCTGAAGAAATGTATTCACTGACCAGGTAGATTATGTACAAATGAGTTTGTACAATAAGATGGAAAGATTCAAGATTGTTTCATGTCATTTCCAATACACAGTGTATAGGAGAACAAAATAGTTGTTACTCTTGATCTGATGCAGCACGAAAGAAAACACAATAAGATAAAGAACACAACAATAATAAAAACACAATAAATATAAATACATAAGATAGCTTATATACATTGATTGTATGTCCATAAAGTGACAGTTAGCACAGGAGTGTCTGTACATAAGGTAACTGACAGAAATGATAAAGTAATGGTGGTTGTGAAGGGATAGGTTAGTAGTGGTTGATCAGCCAGACTGTTTTTGTCCTGGCATGGATGCTGCATAGCCTCCGCCCTGATAGGAGTGGGACAAACAGTTGTCTGCAGTTCTAAATTTGCAAACAAATATTCATAAAAATTCAGCCAATCCCATAAACATATTTTTACCAATGCTAAGCAAAAACTTGGGCTTCAAATTTCAAAAACCATCGGCCTCCTGTGAGATTACTGGTCTGGAGAGAGTTGTGAAGATTGGTAATCAACAATGTAATGAATGGTATGTCAGATTACATTCTGTGAACTGTCATCTTGCAGGCAGAGAAAGCTTGGAAGTGGCAAGAAGTTCCAATGTGATTAGTATTTATTATAGGAAATACATGTGATGCTGAGTGATTACAAGTTAGTAATCATTGTGTCATTGCCTGGACCTCGTGAATAATTGCCTGCATGTTATACAATTCCAGCTATATATTGTTCTATATAAAGAACAACTCAAAATTGTAATGACAGGAAGCTCAATTGAATAAAAAAGGGTTTGCTCTTGTTTTTACTATTAACTCTGTGTTTCCATTCAATTCTATAGGATAATCTTAGGTCTACTTTTATTAAAAGGAGTTATTGAATAATAATGCCTGTAATTTTAATCGTTTTCTGGTTGTATTTTTGAGAAGACTCTTAAATTCTAAGGATCCCTTACTGGATATCACCAATAGCCCGTCCTGGTTCTGCCATGTAGATGCCATGGCCAGGAAACTCACCAATGCTTCTATTTCGTCAATTGGCTAAAGAAATTCGACATGTCCCCGACAACCCTTACCAATTTTTATCGATGCTCCATAAAAATCTGGATGCATAATGGCTTGGCACAGCAACTGCTCTGCAGGTGATTGTAAGAAAAAGCAGAGAGTTGTGGACACAGCTCAGCACATCACAGGAACCAGTCTCCCCTCTGCAGACTTTATCTGTATTTCTCACTGCACCAGTAAAGTAACAGCTTAATCAAAGACCCACCCACCCCAGATATTCTCTCTTCTCCCCACTCCCATCAGGCAAAAGATACAAAAGCACGTACCACCAAGTTCAAGGACAGCTTCTACCCCATTGTTATTTAACTATTAAATGCTTCCCTAGTGAAGCACCTTCAATAACTCTAAAAGACTGAAAGTCTTTTATTCGCTGTACGATATGACCTCCATGCTGAGTGTCTGCCCCCGGACTGAAGGGGAGGGAGGGGCAAGGCGAATTCACCTTTAGTCAGGATTCTGTGGGAGGAGCCACAGGGGCAGTCAGCAGAGGGGCATGTCCAGACAGTTAACCCAGTTACAACATATATATGGTTTACCACACCTAGTAAAATAAGATGGACTCCTTACTTCATAATCTATTTTGTTATGATCTTGTACTTTATTGCACTGCAGTTTCTCTGAAGCTGTTACACTTCATTCTGCATTGTTGTTTTAGCTTGTTCTACCTCAATGCACTGTGTAATGATCTGATCTGTATGTACAGTATGTAAGACGAGCTTTGCATTGTACCTACCTTTGTACATGTGACATTAACAAACCAATACCAATTCTAGTACCACTCCCACAGTCCAAAGACATATCAGTGAGTAGGTTAATTGGTCATTGTAAATTGCCCCGTGATTCGGCTAATGTTAAATAGGTGGGGTGCTAGGCAGTGTAGCTCGTTGGACTGGAAAGGCCTGTTCTGTGCAGCATCTCTAAATAAGTAAATAAATCCTCCTTTGATTAATTTACAACATGGATAAACATAGAAAAGTGATTTGAAAAGCATGGAGGATCAGATCTGGACCAAGGTCAAAGAAAAACTCTCCCCAACATAGGACAAAGAATAATTTACGAAGCAGAGGCAATCCTGTGCATTAATCCCACACAATTTATCATTCTAATCAAAAGAGAACAAGCAGAAATTCAAATACAATACCCAGATGTAAGATTATTTCTTAGGACAATGACGTTGGATCTTGAGATGTTGAGTATTATTTTAGAAGATGGTTTTTGCTTTCGAGACTTCTTTATATTCTACCTGCTATTAGTTAATAAAGGCTAGTGAGTGTTTAATTCTGACATTTTCTAACAGGAAAAAGATTATTTTCCCTCTCAGGACATGAAGTTGAAGGTTATGGAATCAGGAACTAAACAGAAGAATCGAGACAGAAGGTGCTGGAATATAGAACAACAAACTATCTGCAGGAGGAACTCAGTGCAGCATCTATTGTTGATGTTCCAGGTCCTGATGCAAGTTTGTCACCTGAGGAGAGCAGGTTTGAGGATCCAGTGAATGAAACAGGAGAAACTGATTTGAAACTGGGTGTCTGAGGTGCTTATTTAACAAACAGTGAAACACTAAATCGGGTATCTAGCTAAACAAGTATTTGTCTAAGCGATCCAAAGACACTACATCACACATTCAGTTACCCTTTAAATGAACAGATGCTCTGCTAAACCTCCCTGATTTCTAAAACCCAGGCAATAAACATACTACACACAGGTACTTATCTAAATAAACCGTGGAGATGGGTGGGGCAGTCTATGTCTGCAGTGCTCTTTCTCAGTGCTCCTTTAGGACTGGTCACATATTCAGCCTGAAGCCAGGCCCTGTGGGTGGCAGAAAAGGAAGAAAGTGAACCCCCTGTACATGCCATCTTTTATACCCACACACAGGTGGATACTGTATAACCTAAGCCAAAATGTAACAGTAAGTGAACTGGAACTTCCACCATAATGCTAGGAAAGCATTTTAACAGAACGCAAAGCACTGGTCATCAGAAATGCAGGGTGGGCTGTTGACCGCTCCCCCCTCGCGTCACAATATATATATAAATAATCATCTATATCGTGTTTATAATCATTGGAGCTCAATGTGGTGTGATCAATTCAGTTTTATTTCACTTCGTTTACTTACAACATTGAAACGGTTATGCACGGAAGAACCTGTCCCAGGAAAATAAGTCAAGCTTTCTTCAACGTTGTGTGCTAGCTAAAAGCTACCTGCATATTCTCCATGAGACCATTGCCTCCATGAGGATTTTCCCACAACGAGATCTGTCCTTTGAAATGGGGTCTGTGAGCGTTTCCTCTTGTTTTTCCACCGCGTTCGTTGTCGGTTTCCATTCTACTCCCTTGATCCCGCGCTCTCTACAAAACGGCTGCCTCAGTCGTTTCCCACGCTGTCGCGAAAGAATGTTAACAGGACAAACCCTATTGGTCAATTCAACAAGCCTAACTTAATCAACTAAATTGTTATTTTCACATAAAAAATGAAAAGCCCGATTGTATGATCTAATTAAAGAAACACCTACTGCGTTTTGAGAAAATATGCGTGAAATAAAATACCCAACCGCATAACTTTATTAGTAAAATAAAGCATGGTCTTAAACCAAGGCATTACATTTATAATAAATAAATTTGACAATAAATTTACTTTAAACTTTGAATTAATGCCTCAGAGACCTCCAAAAATTTTAATCTTTGAACTGGTGATCTGTGCAAAGAACCTGGATCATTGGGGTTGTAAGGCAATTGGCTGTAGCACTGTGCCATCTCTGAGAGTTCAGTGTTTTTGTTATGCATTGTTTCATCCAGCACAGGAACAAAAAACTGTAGCCAAAGCCCATCTGTGATTATTCTGAATCATCAGGCAAGAGATTATTTGAACTTTGAATTAAAGTCTGACAGACCTCCATAATCTGTGGTGCTTCTCCAGGTGTGATGTGGACTCAGTGTGGTATAAAAAGTAAAAATTACATCCACTTAACTGACGCTGAGATTTGGTGGCAGACTTTCAGTGTGTGCTGAATCTGAGGAACACATTACGACAGATGGCTGTAGAAATCAAGTCTTGTGGATATTTAAAGCGGAGGTTGATAGGTTTTTGATTTGCAAGGGTGTCAAAGGTTATAGGGAGAAGGCAGGAGAGTGAGGGTTAGAAGGATATTAAATTGGCCATGGAATGGTGGAACATAATTGAATGGCCTAGTTCTGCTAATGGTCTGATGAATGATATTTTAGGAGGACTGAGAGGCTGAGAAGTCCTAAGTTAAAAGGTACAATCCCACTGAGTTCTGCTTGCTCCTGAGCCGCTGAAAGAAGCTCACAGTTGGACATACCACACAACACAGCGTTCATCAGAGGATCATCTCATATAACTCTGCCATTCTGAGTCCATCTTTTATTTAAAAAGAATTAAATACTGCCTGACAGCCCTAGGAGATGCAGCAAGATGAATAATTAATTATAATGTGACAGGCAAATGTATTTTTTAATTGGTATAATATGACTTCTCCTGGCTTATGTACTGCTGCTGTTACTCTTCTGCGTTTGAGAGAGCTTCCAACTCTCATTAAAAACATTAATTTGGATCCATGATAAGTAACTAGCACAGTAGCATTTTTCTGATTTAAGAGCACTGCTTAAAAGAATTAAACTGCTCTGTATTGAGTGATATAGAGTCACAGAACACTACAGCACAGAAACAGGCCCTTCAGCCCATCTAGTCTTTGCCAAACCATTAACCTGTCCAGTCCTATTGATCTGCTTCCAGACTATAGCCCTCCAGGACCCCCAGCTAATCCAGGTACCATTCCAAATTTCTCTTCAATGTTAGAAACATAAAAAAACCTACAGCACAATATAGGCCCTTCGGCTCACAAAGCTGTGCCGAATGTGTCCCTACCTTAGAAATTACTAGGCTTACCCATAGCCCTCTATTTTTCTAAGCTGCATGTACCTATCCAAAAGACTCTTAAAAGACCCTATCATATCCGCCTCCACCACCGTCGCCAGCAGCCCATTCTATGCACTTACTACTCTCTGCATAAAAAACGTACCCCTGACATCTCTTGTGTACCTACTCCCCAGCACCTCTTGTGTCCTCTTGTGGCAACCATTTCAGCCCTGGGAAAAAGCCTCTGACTATCCACACGATCAATGCCTCTCACCATCTTATCCTGTAGTGAGGTGACCAGAAATGAGCACAGTACTCCAAGCGGGGTCTGACCAGGGTCCTATACAGCTGCAACATTACCTCTTGGCCCGTTTTGCCCAGATTTGCATCCAATCAATGTCGCGCTGTAATCTCTGACAGCCCTCCACACTATCCACAACACCCCCAACCTTTGTGTCATCAGCAAGCTTACTAACCCATCCCTCCACTTCCTTATCCAGGTCATTTATAAAAATCACGAAGAGTAAGGGTCCCAGACCAAATTCCTGAGGCACACCACTGGTCACCCACCTCCATGCAGAATATGACTCGTCTACAACCACTCTTTGACTTCTGTGAGCAAGCCAGTTCTGGATCCACAAAGCAATGTCCCCTTGGATCCTATGCCTCCTTATTTTCTCAATAATGCCTTGCTGATATCCATATACACTACATCTACTGCTCTTTCTTCATCAATGTGTTTAGTCACATTCTCAAAAAATTCAATCAGGCTTGTAAGGCATGACCTGCCCTTGACAAAGCCATAATGATTATTCCCAATCATATTATACCTCTCCAAATGTTAATAAATCCTGCCTCTCAGGATCTTCTCCATCAACCTACCAACCACTGCAGTAAGAATCACTGGTCTATAATTTCCTGGGCTATCTCTACTCTCTTTTTTGAATTAAGGAACAACATCCACAACCCTCCAATCCTCCGGAACCTCTCCTGACCCATCGATGATGCAAAGATCATCGCCAGAGGCTCAGCAATCTCCTCCCTCGCCTCCTACAGTAGCCTGGGGTACACCTCATCTAGTCCCAGCGACTTAGCCAACTTGATGCTTTTCAAAAGCTCCAGCACACCTTCTTCCTTAAAATCTACATGCTCAAACTTTTCAGTCCGCTGCAAGTTTTCACTACAATCACTAAGATCCTTTTCCATAGTGAATACTGAAGTAAAGTATTCATTAAGTACCTCTACTATTTCTTCCGGTTCCATACATACTTTCCCACTGTCACACTTGATAGGTCCTATTCTTTCATGTCTTATCCTCTTGCTCTTCACATACTTGTAGAATACCTTGGGGTTTTCCTTAATCCTGCACGCCAAGGCCTTCTCATGGCCACTTCTGACTCTCCTAATTTCCTTCTTAAGCTCCTTCCTGTTAGCCTTATAATCTTCTAGATCTCGAACATTACCTAGCTCTTTGAACCTTTTGTAAGCTTTCTTTTCTTGATTAGACCACGGTTCCTGTACCCTACCATAACTTCCCTGTTTCATTGGAACGTACCTATGCAGAACTCCACACAAGTATCCCCTGAATATTTGCAACATTTCTTCCGTACTTTTCCCTGAGATTATCTGTTCCTAATTTAAGCTTCCAATTTCCTTCCTGATAGCCTTATAATTCCCCTTACTCCAATTAAGCGCTTTTTAAACTTGTCTGTTTCTATCTCTCTCCAATGCTATTGTAAAGGAGATAGAATTATGATCACTATCTCCAAAATGCTCTCTCACTGAGAGATCTGACACTTGACCAGGTTCATTTCCCAATACCAAATCAACTACAGTCTCTCCTCTTGTAGGCGTATCTACATATTGTGTAAAGAAACCTTCCTGAACACACCTAACAAACTCCACCCCATCTAAACCCCTTGCTCCAGGGAGATGCCAATCGATATTTGGGAAATTAAAATCTCTCACCACGACAACTCTGTTATTATTACACCTTTCCAGGATCTGTTTCCCTGTCTGCTCCTCATTATCCCTGTTACTATTAGGCCTCCTATAAAAAACACCCAGTAAAGTCTAGTCCTGACGAAGGGTCCCGGCCCAAAATGTCGACTGTACTTCTTCCTATAGATGCTGCCTGGCCTGCTGTGTTCCACCAGCATTTTGTGTATGTTGTCAGTAAAGTTATTGACCCCTTCCTGTTCCTAACCTCCACCCACAGAGACTCTGTAGACAATCCCTCCATGACGTCCACCTTTTCTGCAGCCGTGACACTATCTCTGATCAACAGTGCGACGCCCCCACCTCTTTTGCCTCTCTCCCTGTCCTTTCTGAAACATCTAAAACCTGGCACTTAAAGTAACCATTCCTGTTCCTGAGCCATCCAAGTCTCTGTAATGGCCCCTCTGTAATGGATGCGTTGAAGCCCACATTCACTATTTACGCAGGCAGCTCATTCCACACACTTGCCACCCTCTGAGTGAAGAATTTCCCCTTAAATGTATCACCTTTCACCCTTAACCCACAACCCTAGTAGTATTCTCACCCAACCTCAGTGGAAAAAGCCTGCCTGCATTTACCCTATCTATACCTCTTATAATTTTGTATGCCTCTATCAAATACCCCTTCAATCTTCTACATTCTAGGGAATAAAGACCTAACCTATTCAACCTTTCTGTGTGTCCTGGTAAATTCCTTATCAATTTTTACCACTATCTTTAAATCTTATTAATCTATTGTACACAATACTCCAAATAAGGCCTCACCAATGTCTTATACAATTTCAACATAACATCCCACCTCCTGTACTCAATGCTTTGATTTATGAAGGCCAATGTGCCAAAAGCTTTCTTAAAAGCTGGCCCTTAGAAATCAGAGCATTGAGTATCGGATTTGGGATGTAATACTAAAATTGTACAAGGCATTGGTAAGACCAAATTTGGAGTATTGTGTACAGTTCTGGTCACCAAATTATAGGAAAGATGTCAACAACATAGAGAGAGTACAGAGAAGATTTACTAGAATGTTACCTGGGTTTCAGCACCTGAGTTACAGAGAAAGGTTGAACAAGTTAGGTCTTTATTCTTTGGAGCGTAGAAGGTTGAGGGGGAACTTGACAGAGGTATTTAAAATTATGAGGGGGATAGATAGAGTTGACATGGATAGGCTTTTTCCATTGAGAGTAGGGGAGATTCAAACAAGAGGACATGAGTTGAGAGTTAGAGGGCAAAAGTTTAGGAGTAACACGAGGGGGAACTTCTTTACTCAGAGAGTGGTGACTGTGTGGAACGAGCTTCCAGCAGAAGTGGTAGAGGCAGGTTCGATATTGTCATTTAAAGAAATATTGAATAGGTATATGGATAGGAAAAGAATGGAAGGTTATGGGCTGAGTGCAGGTCGGTGGGACTTGGTGAGAGTAAGCATTCGGCATGGACTAGAAGGGCCAAGATGGCCTGTTTCTGTGCTGTAATTGTTATATGTTTATATGGTTAATGACCCTATCTACCTGTGACACCACTTTCAAGGAATTATGAATCTGTATTCTCAGAACCCTCTGTTATACCACACTCCACAGTGTCCTAGTGCTCACCATGTAAAACCTACCCTGGTTGGTCCTTTCAAAATACAACACCTCACACTTGTCTGCATTAAATTTCATCTGCCATTTTTTCAGCCGATTTAGAACCCACTACAAGTTTTGATAGTCTTTCTCACTATCCACTTACATCCGTTTTTGGTGTCATCTGCAAATTTGCTGATCTAGTTTACCACATTATTATCTAGATCGTTGATATAGATGACAACCAGCAATGGACTCAGCACCGATCCCTGTGGCACACCACCAGTCACAGACCTCCAGTCAGAGAGGTAACCATCTACTATCAGTCTCTGGCTTTTCCCACAAAGCCAATGTGTAAACCAATTTATTACCTCATCTTGGATGCCAAGTGACTGAACCCTCCTGGCCAGCCTCCCATGCAGGACCTTGTCAAATGCCTTCCTGAAGTCCATGTGGACAACATCCACTGCCTTGCCTTCATCAACTTTTCCTGATAACTTCCTTGAAAAACTCTGTAAGCTTGGTTAGACACAACTTACCACACACAAAGCCATGCAGGCTATTCCCAATGAGTCCCTCTATGTCATATATCCAGTTCCTTAGAATACTTTCTATGTATTTTCTCACAACTGATGTCAGGCTCACTGGCCTGTAAATCATGGCTTATTCTTGGAGCCTTTCTTAAACAACAGAACAACATTAGCTATCGTCCAATCCTTTGACACCTCACCATGGCTAAGGATATTTAAACATCCCTGCTAGGACCCCTGCAATTTCTGCACTAGTCTCCTGCTGGGTCCAAGAGAGCCTCTTGTTAGGCCCCACTGCCCCACTCACATAATAGCCGCTCCAACAAACTTTATTTGTACCAGGTAAAGTGGCCACAGGAGCGGGACCCAGTTGGTCTTTTGCTGCTGTAGATCATCCACCTCAGTTCAACGTATGCGTGTTCAGAGATACTCGTCTGCACACCACTGTTGAAGCACGTGTTTATTTGAGTTACTATCGCCTTCCTATCAGTTTGAACCAGTCTGGCCATTCTCCTTTGACCTCTCTCATTAACCAGGCATTTTCAGCCACAGAACTGCCATTCACGTGATGGTTTTTTTTTGTTTTCACACCATATTCTGTAACTCTAGAAATCTTTGTGAGTGAAAATCCCTGTGTAACACCAACAATCATTCTATGGTTAAAGTCACGTAGATCAAGTCTTAGATAGATCAACTAAGACTGTCACAAAATCGAAGGTAGTAAAACTAACTTTATCATTGATGAAAGATTTAAATTTGATTGATATATGGAGAAGAATTAATCCTAAAGAAAGAGACTATTCGTTCTATTCTAATAGACACAAAACTTATTCAAGGATAGATCTTTTCCTATTATCAATGCATATTCAACACAGAGTGAAAAATATGGGATATAAAGCAAGAATATTGTCAGATCATTCTCCTCTATTAATGACAATAATAATGACTGATAAGGAAGAAGTGGCTTATAGATGGAGATTTAATTCAACATTATTAAAATGTCAAGATTTTTGTGATTTTATGAAATAGCAGATCCAATTTTTTTTGGATACAAACTTTTATTCAGTGGATGGTAAATTTATACTATGGGATGCGATGAAAGCATATTTGAGGGGTCAGATAATAAATTATACGTCTAAAATTAAGAAAGAATATATGGCAGAACTAGATCAATTGGAAAAAGAGATTACAAAATTAGAAAAAGAATCTCAAAGACATACGACAAAAGAAAAACGAAGGCAACTTGTCAACAAGAAGTTACAATAGAAGTTCAGACATACAGAATGGAAAAAGCAGTGCTAAGAACTAAGCAAAGGTATTATGAGTTAGGTGAGAGAGCACATAAAATTCTTGCTTGGCAGTTGAAAACAGGACAGGCTTCCAAAACGATAAATGCAATTAGAACAAGTGCAAATAAAATTACTTATAAACCTTTAGAAATTAATGAAACCTTCAAAAGTTTCTATTCTGAATTATATCAATCAGAATCACAAAATGATGTTAATGAGATAGAAAGGTTTTTATCACAGGTAACTCTTCCAAAATTGAATTCGGAAGAACAGAAGGGACTAGATATGCCTTTTACATTAAAAGAGGTTGAAGAAGCTTCAGGATCACTCCAAAGTAATAAATCTCCAGAAGAAGATGGTTTTCCACCTGAATTCTATAAAAAGTTTAAAGATTTATTATTTCCTCCCTTTATGGAGTTAATATGTCAAGCAGAAAAAATACATAAACTCCCAGAATCTTTTTCAACAGCGATTGTAATAGTATTGCCAAAAAAAGATAGAGATCCTTTAAAACCAGCATCATACAGGCCTATTTCTTTGTTGAACACGGATTATAAAATAATAGCAAAAATTTTATCGAATAGATTATCTAAATATTTACCAAAATTAATACATATGGATCAAACAGGATTTATTAAAAATAGACAATTGGCAGATAATGTAACTTGGCTACTCAGTATAATTCATTTAGCACAAAAAAGGGAGGAGATGAGTATAGCCTTGGATGCAGAAAAAGCATTTGATAGATTGGAATGGGAGTTTTTATTTGAGTATTAGGAAAATATGGGTTAGGAACATCTTTTATAAACTGGATCAAAACTTTAAATACTGACCCTAATGCTAAAGTAGTGACAAGTACTCAAATTTCAACACCATTCCAGTTAAAAAGGTCAACTAGACAAGGTTGTCCATTATCACCTGCTTTATTTGTACTGGCAATAGAGCCATTAGCAGAACTAATTAGAATTGATCTAGATATTATGGATTTTAGAGTTAATCAGGAGGAATATAAAATTAATCTTTTTGCTGATGATGTTTTGATTTACTTAACAAACCCATAGCATTCGTTACATAAATTATCTTCTAGATTAGATGAATATGGGAAAGTATCAGGGTATAAAATAAATTGGGATAAAAGTGAAATTTTATCTCTTACTAAAGGAGACTATAGTCAATGTCGGTTAGCAACCCAATTTAGATGGCCGGTAAATGGTATAAAGTATTTAGGTATAAGACTTGATAATGATGTAAAGAATTTATATAAGTTTAATTATTTACCACTGTTGAAAAAAATTCAAGAAGATCTGGACAAATGGATGATATTACCAATAACATTAGTGGGTAGAGTCAATGTTATAAAAATGAATATATTTCCTAGATTACAGTATTTGTTTCAAACATTACCAATACAATTGCCACAGAAACTTTTTCAAGAGTTAAATAAATGTGTGAGAAAATTTCTTTGGAAAGGTAAGATGTGAAGAATATCATTGGAAAAATTGACATGTAAATTTGAGTTACGAGGGTTACAACTTCCAAACTTTAAGAATTATTATAAAGCAAATCAACTTAAATTTATTGCATCTTTCTTCGATGATCGAAAACCAGCATGGATTAAAATGGAATTAGACAAGATAGGAGAAAATATACCTGAAGATTTTATATATAAATGGGAATCTAAATGGATACGGGAAAAGAAAGAATCTCCTATATTAAAACATTTGATTGATCTGTGGAATAAGATAGATGTTGATAATGAAATAAAGAAATCTTTATTAGCAAGGAAACCTTTGTTCCAAAACAGACTTATTCCTTTTACAATGGATAATCAACTTTTATACAATTGGTACCAAAAAAGGATTAGATCTATAGGAGACTGTTATCAACGAGGTATATTGATGTCATTTGAACAACTAAAGAATAAATATAAAATATCAAACAATACTTCTTTTGCTACCTTCAGTTAAGGGCTTACTTAAAAGGCAAACTGGGTCAAACGATGTTTTTGCCAAAACATAATGAAATTGAAATTTTAATTCAAAAAGGAAAAATTAAAAAATTTATTTCAAATTATCTGGGTTAAACTCCATCTGCCATTTCTCAGCCCATGTCTGCAACTGATCTATATCATGCCATATTCTTTGCCATTGTTCTACACTAACCACAATTCCACCAATCTTGGTATCACCCACAAATTTACTAATCCACCCATCTACATTTCCATCTGGGTAATTTATATAAATCACAAACAGCTGAGAACCCAGCACAAATTCCTGCAGAATTCCACTAATTACAGACCTCCAGCTCGAATAGGTCCCTTCGACCAATACCCTCTGTCTTCTACGTGCAAGTCAGTTCTGAATCCTAACAGCCAATTCGCTGTGGACCCCTTGCATCTTAATCTTTTGGATTAGCCTCCCATCAGGGACTTTGTCAAATGCCACGTAGACAACATCCACTGTCCTACCCTCTTCAATCTCTATAGTCACCTTGTCAAAAAACTTAATCAATTTGGTAAGGCACGGCCTGCTCCGCACAAAGCCATGCTGGCTCTTCCAATTAGGCCATGGATTTCCATATAGCCTATCCCTAAGTATTTTCTCCAGCAATTTCCCTACAACTGATGCGAGACTCACCAGTCTATAGTTCCCAGGGTTTTCCCTTATTTCCTTCATAGAGGTGTAACATTAGCCAATTGCCAGACCTCTGGGATCTCACCTGTGGCTAAAGAAGACACAAAGGTACTGGTCAAGGTCCCAAGTCCCAGCACTCTCATCTGTTGCCTCCTTCAATAACCTGTGGTAAACCCATCAGACTCTGGAGACTTTTCCACCTTGATAGGAGGCCCAAGGCTTGCTCCTCCTTGACCTCTAAAGGCTGGAACATAGTTCTGCACTCAGGACTGATCTCCTGGTCCTCCATATCCTTTTCCTTGGTAAATACTGAAGCAAAGTACTCATAAAGTACCTCACTCACATTCTCTGCATCCAAGCAAATGTTCCCGCCTGTATCTTTGATTGACGCCATCCTCTCCCTAGTTATCCTTTCACTCCTGATGTATGTATAGAGACCATTGAGATTCACCTTAATCCTACTTGCCTTGACTTTTTATGGCCCCTCCTGGATTTCCTAATTCAATTCTTTAGTTCTTTTCTGGCTTTCTGAAACTCCTCATGTGCTTTGTTTGATCCTAACTTCTAAAGCTTTGCATACTTTTTCTTAACTAAATTCATCACCTCTCTGGATAACCAAGGTTCTCTTATCTTTCCATCTTCATCCTTCCTTCTAACAGGAAAATACCTTTCCTGTGCAACTGATCTTTAAACGTCCACCACATGTCTGATGTGGACTTGCCAGAAAAAATGTGTTATCAATTAACGTGTCTTAGTTCCTGCCTATTGCCCTCATAATTTGTCCTATTCCAATTTAAAACTCTCCCACAAGGACCATACCTATCCTTGTCTATAGTTATCCTGAAAGTCAAGGAGTTGTGGTCAGTGTTCCCTAACTGCTCACCAGGCTTATTATCCAACAGCAGGTCCAGTACAGCCCCTCCTCTCGTTAGACCATCTATATATTGATTTAAGAAACCTTCCTGGGTCCGCTTAACAAGTCCTTCCCTGTCTAAACCCCTTGTTCCAAGTTTATATTAGGGATGTTGAAACCTCCTGTGACAACAACCCTTTTATTTTTACACCTTTCCTTAATCTGATTTCATATCTGTTCCTCAATATCCTAATGGCTATCAGGGGGTCTGGAGTATAGTCCCATCAGTGTGATTGCACCCTTCCTATTCCTGAGTTCCACCCAAATGGAGTCAGTGTCTGACCCCTCCATTATGTCTCCCCTGAGTGCAGTTGTGATATTGTCCCTGATTAGTAGTGCAAATCCACCCCCACCTCCCATTTTACCTCCTCCTTTATATTTTCTAAAACTTGGAAAACATGCTGCATTAACCTGCCTGTCTCTTGACCAAGTTTCAGTAATGGCCATAACATTGTGGTTCCATGATCCAAGCTCTAAGTTCATTACCCTTACCCGTTATACTCCTAACGTTACATAATATATATACTTCAGACTATCTAATCCATCATACCTGTTATTCAGTACTTTCCCTGACATCTACCTTCCGATCCAATCCTTTCTTACTGAACTGATGTTGATAAAACCCTCCCTGGTCAGACCACACGTGGAGTATTGTGTTCAGTTCTGGTCGTCTCACTATGTGGAAGCTTTAGAGAGGGTGCAGAGTAGATGCTGTCTGGACTAGAGGGCATGTCTTATGAGGATAGGTTGAAAGAGCTAGTAAGTCAGGCAACATTATGAGAGAGAAACTGGGTTAAATTTTCAGGTTAAGGATCCAACATTAGCATCAATTCACCACTAAAAGCATCCTATCAGGGTAAACCACAGCTTAGTGTGGCAGCTGCTCTGCACATTATTGAAACTAACTTCCCTCCCCAGGCTTCTCACTCGTACAGCAGTCAACATAATCAAAAACCCACCCACTCCAGACATCCTCTCTCCACCCTTCCAATCGGGTAGAAGATACAAAAGCCCAAATTCACATACCACCGGACTCAGGGACAGCTTGTGTCCCCCTGTAATAAAACCCTTGACTGTATGATAAGATGGACTCTTGCCCTCACAATGTACCTCATTTTGACCTTGGAACTTATTGTCTACCTACACAGCACTTGCTCTGTGTACATTCAGTGATTGGTTCCCCTTGTACCAGCTCAACGTTCTGTTGTAATGAAGTGATATGCATGGCTGGCATGCAAAACCAAGTATTTCATTACATGTGGCAAAAATAAGCCAATTCCTACTTTGCATCAGAATAAGATCAATAAGTGTCTATCTTCTAAGAAAATGCCACGTTTCTTTAGAGGGCCACAGAACATTAATCTCCTTCTAGCTGCCACTGGATTTTTGAAAGAAGCAGAGTTGGCCTAGGAAACCAAATCCTAAATACATTAAATGTATCACTCACCCAATTAATGATAGCCAAGGAATCCTGAGATGTAACAGAGAATAGAGGGCTGTGGGAAAGCAGGCAGATCAGCCATCATCATATTGAAGGATGGGGCCGTTTTGATTTGCCGAGTGGTCTACTCCTGCTCCTATATTCTAATATCTTACATATCCTCCATGTTCTGAATATCCTGCAATGAATCACAGCCTGGAAACCAGTCTCAGGTTGCCTGGCAACACATCTCACTCAGTTGTCATTTCCTTATCTTCAAATAAGGTGCCTGAGATTTAGGGAAGGACTCCGCATCATTTTGCGATAAACTAATAAATAAACTCAGTTGCAAAGGCATCTTTTCAACTGGCTAACAATAGAAAATCTACAGATGCTGGAAATCCAAGCAACACACGCAGAATGCTGGAGGAAATTGGCATCTATGGAAAAGAGTAAACAGTCGACGTTTCGGGCCGAGACCCTTCATCTGGACTGGAGAAAAAGATGAGGAATCAGAGTTAGAAGATGGGGAATGGTGAGGAGGAAACAGAAGCTGATAGGTGAAACTGGGAGGGGGAGGGGTGAAGTAAACAGCTGGGAATTGATTGGTGAAAGAGATACAGGGCTGGAGAAGCAGAAATCTGATGGGAGAGGACAGAGGCCATGGAAGAGAGAAAAGGGAGAGGAGCTAATGCAGAACACCCTAAAGGTTAACTTACAAGTAGAGCTGGTGGTGAGGAAGGCAAATGCAATGTTAGCATCCACTTCAAGAGGTTTGGGATACAAGAGCAGGGATGTGATGCTGAGGCTTTATAAGGCACTGGTGAGGCCTCACCCTGAGTATTGTGAACTGTTTTGGGTTCCTCATCGAAGAAAAGATGCGCTGGCATTGGAGAGGGTTCAGAGGTGGTTCACAAGGATGAATCTTGGAATGAAAGGGTTATCATATGAGGAACATTTGATACGAGAATGGGTCTGGGCCTGTACTTGCTGGAATTCAGAAGGATGAGGGGGGAATCACATTGAAACCTTTCAAATGTTGAAAGATCTAGAGTAGATGTGGAAAGGATATTTCTCATGGTGGGGTAGTCTAGGACAAGAGGGCACAGCCTCAGGATAGAGGGGCATCCATTTAAAACAGAGATGCAGAGTAATTTCTTTAGCCAGAGAGAGGGTGGTGAATTTGTGAAATTTGTTACCACAGGCAGCTGTGGAAGCCAGGTGGATGAGTATATTTCAGTTGGAGATTGATAGGTTCTAGATTAGTGACAGCAACAAGTTTTATGGGCAGAAGGTCGGGGAGGGGATCGAAAGAGGGAGAGAAAAGGATTAGCTATGATTACATGGTGGAGCAGACTTGATGGGCTGAGTGGCCTGGTTCTGCTCCTGTATCTTACGGACATTATGGTCTCATGGTCTATGTCTTATAGTCTTATGGACATTATGGCCTTATGGTCTTATGGTCTTACGGACATTGTGGTCTTACGGGCATTATGGTCTGATGGACATGCTCTTTGTTCAGTATGTGACCAACCTTGCTGCATTTTCTGCAAGCTTCACCTTTAAACCTACATTTGTATTGTGAATGTGAGTCCCTATCACAACGGTAGCACAGTTTATTCAGCCAGGCCCGTTTCAGTTTGAATGTTGCAATTTTGTTCACAGTCATTTTCATTCCTGACTGCAACTCAATTGCATCTCTATCTGAGGTTTTCATTGAATCAATGATTTCCGCTGCTATTTGAAATGTAAACTGTGCTTCAGTTTGGAGCTGCTTTTGAATGCTTTCTTTTAAGATTGCACAAGCTAAATGATTTTTCAGTGTATCATTAAGACCATTATCGAACTGACAGTGCTCAGGCAATCTCTTCAATTCAGCCGCGTACGTCAAAATGGATTCCCCTTCTTTTTGATTTTTCTTATGAAACCAAAAGCTCTCTGCAACTAGCATTGGCTTTGTTCAAAGTGTTCCTGCATCACCTTACAATAGTAGCAAAACTCGTTTCTGATGGTTTGGTTGGAGCAGTCAAACTTCATAGCAAACTGTTTGCCTTTAAACCCTATGCCCTTTTTTAAACTTGGCACTCACTTCTCATTGGTTATTTCATTTATTTCAAAATACTGTTTCAATATTTCAATATACACAAGCCAATTACCCGTTGTGTGGTCAAACTCATCAATCTTTCTAATGTTGCCAGCTATTTCTGATTGTTTTTAATGATTATTATCACCCGCTACTCACTCCTTATGAACACCGAATTCTTCTATTTCCTGAGTTTTCATAAAAAAAAACTTAATTGTGTCTTCACTACCAATGCTATGTTTTGTAACTTCAAAACATTAAATTAATTCAAAGAAGATGCGGGGAGTCTGGGAATATGGGTGTAACTTCACTTTTACTTTAATCAAATCACAAGTACCATGATGATATATGTAATTAATATATTTTTACATATAACCTGTAATTAATATTAAAACAAACAAGAATGTTATATCTATAAAAAGGAGGTTCATGAAAATGATTCCAGAATTAAATAGCTTGTCACGTGAGGAATGTTTGATGACTCTGGGCCTCTACTCACTGGACTTCAGAAGAATGAGGGGTAACCTCACTGAAATCAGAATCAGAATCAGGTTTATTATCATTGGCATGTGACGTGAAATTTGTCAGCTTAACAGCAGCAGTTCAGTGGAATATATAATCTAGCAAAGAGAAAAAAATAATAAAATAAAATAATAATAAATAAACAAGTAAATCAATTACGTATATTGAAAAGATTTTTTAAAATGTGCAAAAACAGAAATACTGTATATTAAAAAAAAGTGAGGTAGTGTCCAAAGATTCAATGTCCATTTAGGAATTGGATGGCAGAAGGGAAGAAGCTGTTCCTGAATCGCTGAGTGTGTGCCTTCAGGCTTCTGTACCTCATACTTGATGGTAACAGTGAGAAAAGGGCATGCCCTAGGTGCTGGAGGTCCTTAATAATGGACACTGCCTTTCTGAGACACCACTCCCTAAAGATGTCCTGGGTACTTTGTAGGCTAGTACCCAAGATGGAGCTGACTAGATTTAAACCTTCTGTAGCTTCTTTCGGTCCTGTGCAGTAGCCCCTTCATACCAGACAGTTATGCAGCCTGTCAGAATGCTCTTTGTGGTATAACTATAGAAGTTTTTGAGTGTATTTGTTGACATGCCAAATCTCTTCAAACTCCTAATAAAGTATAGCCGTTGTCTTGCCTCCTTTATAACTACATCGATACAGTGTTCTGTTCTGGGTGTCAGATGCGGGATTTCCAAGAGACTTCCAGTTTCTTCGATGGCCACATCTGCACCGGGTGCATCGTGATGCAGTTCCTTAGAGACTGTGTTTGGGAAATAGAGCTGCAGCTCAGTGATTTTCAGCTTGTTAGGGAAAGTGAAGCAGTGATAGACAGGGCGACAGGGAGGTAGTCACCCCAAGTCTACGGGAGACAGATAAGTGGGAGATTGTCAGGAGAGGAAAGGGAGAACCTCAAATAGTGGAGAGCACCTCTGTGGCCATTTCCCCTCAACAATAAATACTCCATTTTGAGTAATGTTGGTGGGGGCGGGGGGGGGACCTACCTGCGCCCATGCTTCTTGCCCTGAGTTTGGCCCTGTGGTTTAGAAGGGTAGGGAACTGAAGAGGAGGGCAACAGTAATAGGGAACTCTATCATCAAGGGGACAGATAGGAGATTTTGTAGATGCGAAATAGAAACATGGATGGTGGTTTGCCTCCCAGATGCCAGGGTCCGCAATGTTTCTGAACATGTCCACAATATTCTGAAAAGGGAGGGTGAGCAGTCAGAAGTTATGGTATATATTGGTACCAACAGCATGGGTAGAAAAAGGGAGGTCCTGAAAAAAGAATACAGGACGTTAGGAAGGAAGCTGAGAAGCAGGACCTCAAGGGTAGAAATCTCAGGATTACTGCTGGTGCCACAGGACAGTGAGGATAGGAATAGAATGAGGTGGTAGATAAGTATGTGGCTGAAGAATTGGAGCAGGGGGCAGGGATACAGATTTCTGGATAATTGGGACCTCTTCTGGGACAGGTGTGACCTATACAAAAGATCGGGGTGCACTTGAATCTGAGGGGGACTAATATCTTTGCAGGCAGGTTTACTAGAGCTGTTGGGAGTGGTTTAATCTAATATGGCAGGGGATGGGAACCAGTATGATAGAGATGAGGATGAGCCAGCAGGTTTACAAGTTGATGATGGGCGTAATATGAATGTAAGGAAGGACAAACCAATGACTGGGCACAAATGCAGACAGGGCAAAGAGTTAAGTTGTACCACAGAGGCAAAATTCAAATGGGTGAAGAATGCAGAGGCTCATGGCGCAATTAGAAATCGGTTGGTACGATATTGTGGGCATCACTGAGTCATGGCTGAAAGAAGGCAATAGTTGGGAGCTTAACATCAAAGGATATACTTTGTATTGGAAGGACAGGCAGGAAGGCTAGGCAGTGGTGTGGATCTGCTGGTAAGAGATGGAATTACATTTTTGGAAGGGAGGTGACATAGAGTCTAAGAATGTCAAATCTTTGTGGGTGGAGTGAAGAAACTGCAAGGGTAAAAATCATTGTGGGGATCATGCAGTAGCCAAGATGTAGGGTTAAGATTGTAAATGGAGCTGGAAAGGGTGTGTAATAAGAGTAATGACACAATTGTACTGGAGGACTTTAATATGCAAGGGGATTGGGAAAATCAAGTTGGTGTTGGATTGTGATAAAGGGAATTTGTTGAATGCCTATGAGATGGTTTTTTAGAGCAGCTTGTGCTTGAGCCTACT
This sequence comes from Mobula hypostoma, assembly GCF_963921235.1. Classification (NCBI taxonomy): domain Eukaryota; kingdom Metazoa; phylum Chordata; class Chondrichthyes; order Myliobatiformes; family Myliobatidae; genus Mobula; species Mobula hypostoma. The sequence continues at coordinate 113,479,353 of NC_086104.1, forward strand.
CATGGAAAAGCTATCTTAGACTGGGTGTTATGTAATATCATCATCATCATCATCAGGTGCCGTACCCAGTTTGAGCTTTGGCTGCCATGGCCCACACACTCCTGTTTCGGGTCAAGTGGATCAATTCATTGGTATTCATTTCCAGTTCTCTGGCTGCTGTCTCCATCATCATTTGTCTTTGTCTTCCTCTTGCTTTCTTCCCTTCAATCTTTCCCATAATTACTGTGCATTCTAACTCCTCTTTCCTAATCACATGTCCAATGAAGTTATGTTGCCTTTTCACGATCTCATGCATTATTTCCCTTTTTGTGTTTGCTCTGTTCATGACATCCTCGTTAGATATTCGTTTCATCCATGATATTCTTTGCATCCTCCTCAAAAACCACATCTCTGCAGCTTCAGTTCATTTCCTCATGTTACTAGATATTATCCAACATTCTGAGCCGTATAACATAACTGGATAAACATAACAGTTCAGTACTCTGAGGTGGGTTGTCATGCCTAGTTTAGTTTTGGTCAATATACTCTTCATTCTCATAAAGGTGTCTTTTTCTTCGTTTGATGTCTATGTCTATGTTGTGTAATAACCCAGATCTTATCAAGAGCTTATTGTAAAGGAACCCTCAGGAGGCAGTCATCATAATAAGATTGTATTCATACTGCAATTTGAGAGGGAGAAGCATAAGTCACATGTATCAGTATTGCAATGGAATAAAGAGAATTACAGGGGCATGAGAGAGGAACTTGCCCAGGTGGATTGGAGGAGGATACTGGTGGGGATGACGGCAGAGCAGAGGTGGCTGAAGTTTCTGGGAATAGTCCCACAGAAGAAGTTATTCTCAAATGGTAGGGCTAGGCAACCAACTCTGTCTGACAAAGGAAGTTAAGGACTACATAAAAGCCAAGGAAAAGGCATATAAGGTAGCAAAAGTGAGTGGGAAGCTGGATGATTGGGAAGCTTTTAAAATCCAACTAAAAAAGCTATAAGAAGAGAAAAGATAAAATATGAGAGTAAATTAGCCAATAATAAAAAGCAAGATACTAGAAGTTTTTCAGTTATATGAAGATCAAAAGGGAGTTGAGAGTTGATATTGGACCACTGGAAAATGATGCTGGTGAGGTTGTAATGGAGTGGGGGGGGGGGAAACAAAGAAATGGCAGATGAACTTAATGGGTACGTTGCATCAGACTTCACTGTGGAAGACACAAGCAGTGCATTTGAGGTCCATGAGTGTCAGGGAGCAGGAGTGAGTGCCATTGCTATTACAAAGGAAAAAGTGCTAGGCAAACTCAAGGGCCTTTAAGGTGGATAAGTCACCTGGACCGGATGGACTACATCCAAGAGCCCCAAGGAGGGTTGCTGAAGAGGTAACAGATGCATTGGTTATGGTCTGTCTAGAATCACCTGATTCAGGCATGGCCCAGGGGGACTGGAAAATTGCAAATGCCACTCCACTCTTTAAGAAGGGAGGAAGCCAAAAGAAAGGAAATTATCAGCCAGTTAGCCTAACCTCAGTGGTTGGGAAAGTGTTGGAGTATATTATTAATAAAGGATGAGGTTTTGGGGTACTTGGAAACGAATGATAAAATAAGTCAAAGTCAGCATGGTTTCTGTGATAAAATTTTTTGCATGACAAATCTATTAAAGTTCTTCGAGGAAGTAACAAGCAGGGTGGACAAAGGAGAGGCAGTGGACGTCATTTACTTGGATTTTCAGAAGGCATGTGATAAGGTGCCACACATGAGGCTGCTTAACAAGTAAAATCCAATAGTGTTACAGGAAAGATACTGGCATGGATAGAGGAATGGCTGACAGGCAGGAAGCAGCAAGTAGGAATAAAGGCGGCCTTTTCTGGTTGGCTGCCAATGACTAGTGGTGTTCCTCAGGGGTCAGTATTGGGACCCCTTCCTTTTACATTGTTTGTCAATGATTAGGATTATGGAATTGACGGCTTTGTGGCAAAGTTTGCGAATGATATGAAAGTAGGTGGAGGGACAGGTAGTGCTAAGGAAGCAATGCAATTGCAGCAGGACTTAAGCAAATTGGAAGAATGGGCAAAAAAGTGGCAGATGGAATACAGTGTTGGGAAATGTATGATAATGCATTTTGGTAAAAGGGACAATAGTGCAGACTATTATTCTAAACAGGAAGAAGGTTCAAACATCAGAGGTGCAAAGGGACTTAGAAGTCCTCGTGCAAGACTCCCAGAAGGTTAATTTACAGGTTGAGTCTGTAGTAAAGTAGGCAAATGCAGTGTTAGCATTTATTTCAATAGGAATAGAAGGTAAAAGCAAGGAGATAATGCTGAGGTTTTATAAGACACTAGTCAGGCCACACTTGGAGTATATTCACACTTGGAATACATCTCAGAAAGGATGTGTTGTCATTGGGAAGAGTCCAGAGGAGGTTCATGAGGATGATTTCAGAAATGAAGGAGTTAACATATGAGGAGTGCTTGGCAGCTTTGGGCCTGTACTCACTGCAACTTAGAAGAATGTGGGGGGATCTCATTGAAACCTACCGAATGTTGAAAGGACCAGATGTGGAGAGGATGTTTCCTATGGTAGGGATATCCAGAACTAAAGGCCACAGCCTCAAAATTGAGGGGCAACCCTTTACCCTTTAGAACAGAGGAATTTTCTTTAGTCAGAGAGTAGTGAATCTGTGGAATGCTCTGCCACGGACTGTGGTGGAGGCCAAGTCTGTGAGAATATATAAATATATAAGGCAGAATTTGAACATTTCCTGATCGGTCAGGGCATCAAAGGATATGGCGAAAAGGCAGGTGTATGGGGTTGAGTGGGATCCGGGATTAGCCATGATGGAATGGCCACTGAGAGATCCTGCTTTCCCTGGAGGACAGAGCATAGGTGTTTAGCAAAATGATCTCCCAGTCTACGTCGGGCCATACATTCTAATTCCACATCCCATTCCCATTCTGATATGTCTATCCATGGCCTCCGCTACTGTAAAGATGAAGCCACACTCAGGTTGGAGGAACAACACCTTATATTCCGTCTGGGTAGCCTCCAACCTGATGGCGTGAGCATAGACTCCTCTAACTTCCGCTAATGCCCCACCTCTCCCTCGTGCCCCATCCGTTATTTATTTATATACACACATTCTTTCTCTCTCTCCTTTTTCTCCCTCTGTCCCTCTGACTATACCCCTTGCCCATCCTCTGGGTTTTCCCCCCCTCCCCCTTTTCCTTCTCCCTGGGCCTCCTGTCCCATGATCCTCTCATATCCTTTTTTGCAATCATCTGTCCAGCTCTTGGCTCCATCCCTCCCCCTCCTGTCTTCTCCTATCATTTTGGATCTCCCCCTCCCCGTCCCACTTTCAAATTTCTTACTAGCTCTTCCTTCAGTTAGTCCTGATGAAGGGTCTCGGCCTGAAATGTCGACTGTACCTCTTCCTAGAAATGCTGCCTGGCCTGCTGCGTTCACTAGCAACTTTGATGAGTGTTGCTTGAATTTCCAGCATCTGCAGAATTCCTCGTGTTTAGGAGGTGTATGGAGGGATATGGTCCATGTGCAGGTCAGTGGGACTAGGCAGAAAATGGTTCGGCACAGCCAAGAAGGGCCAAAAGGCCTGTTTCTGTGCTGTAGTTTCTATGGTTCTATGGGTTGGGATATTGGTTTATTTAGCTCATATTTTCTTATTTCTAATGATGTGGTGGCATAATGATACTTCTGACATGTAACCCATACATCAAACAAAGAATACTTAATTAAACAATATTTACAATATTAATCAAATATTACTGAAATATTAAACACACAATACTTCTCCTTGCTTAGCTATAAAGTCCAACTCAATATAGAATGCATATCAACTCAATCATTGCTCTCTAGTCATCTTGTATACAAGATTTGGGACAACTCTTAAAGAACAAAACCAAATTGTAAAATAGCTGGATTCCTTCATTTATTTGTGACACTCTGCCACTTAATTGGGGCAGGAGACTCGGTGAACAGGTTCTAACTCACATCAGTCACGTGCACTCGTGAGGTGGTTAGATACTACGTTGTGTTTAGAGTGAATGGTTTATAAATAACGTCAGTGTGCGTGTGTTTGTGTTCAATTAGTCACTGATGGTTTGGGAGAAATAAGCAGTAAGGCAATTCAGAACTGTTTTGCAGCATCAACTTCATGGACCCAGTACAGATTACAGAGAAGGAGGTGTTTATTGTCTTGGGGCAAATTAGGGTGGATAAATCCCCAGAGCCTGACTAACTGTTCCCTCGGACTCTGTGAGAGGCAAGTGCAGATATTACAGGGGTCCTAGCAGAGATACTTAAATCATCTTCAGTGACAGGTGAGGCACCAGAGGTTTGGAGGATAGCCGCTGTTTAAAAAAGGCTCTAAAAATAACTCAGGAAATTATAGGCCGGTGAGCCTGACATCAGTAGTGGGATAGTCATTGGAAGGTATTCTAAGGGCCTGGATATATGAGTATTTTGATATTGATCAGCTTGGGCCTTCAGCCTTTTTAGTCTGTGGTGAACCACTTAGACTGCCTAATCCCATTGACCTGCACCCAGACTATAACCATCCCATCCACGTACCTTTTCAAACTTCCCTTAAATGTAGAAATCAAGCTCAGGTGTACCACCTGTTTCACATTCCTTATGACCCCGAGTGAAGCAATTTCCCCTCATGTTCCTCTTAAACATTTCACCTTTCACTATTAAACATAACGTCTAGTTGTATTCCCACCCAACTGACATTGAAAAAACCTGCTTTTATTTACCCTATCTATACTCCTCATAATTTTCTATACAGTACCTCTATCAAATCTTCCCTCAGTTTTCTACATTCCGAGGGAAAATTTCCTAACCTATTCAATCTTTCTTTATAACTCAGGTCCTCCAGACCTGGTAACATTCTTGTAAATTTTCTCCATACTTTTTCAAACTTTTTACATCTTTCCTGTAGGTTGGTGACCAAAACAACACATTTTACTCCAAATTAGGCTTCACCCAACATCTTATACAACTCCAACAAAACATTCCATCTCCTGTACTCAGTACAGGAAGGCCAATGTGTCAAAAGCATTTTTTATGACTCTATCTACCTGTGATGCTACTTTCATTGAATTAAGGATCTGTATTCCCAGATCCCTTTCATCTACATCAGTGGTGCCCGACCACCGGGCCACAGACCGGTACCGGGCCGCAAAGCATGTGCTACCGGGCCGCGAGGAAACAATATGATTTGGTGATATGAGTCAGCTGCACCTTTCCTCATTCCCTGTTTGCACTCTGTTGAGCTTGAACGCACGCGAGGTCATTACCCGCATGTCATCCATGTCAGCGTGGGAAGAAGATCAACTCTTCGAGCTTGCAAATGATGGTGGGCTGAAAAGTATGTTTGACATAACATCTCTGCCAGCATTCTGGATTAAAGTCAAGGCTAAGTATCCTGAGATAGCCACGAAAGCACTGAAAACGTTGCTTCCATTTCCAACGTATTTCTGCAATGAATGCAACGAAAACTAAATTGCAGAATTGACTGGACATACGGAACCCCCTTCGAGTATCGCTGTCTCCCATCACCCCTCGATGGCACCGCCTTGTTGCAGGGAAACAAGCCCAGGGCTTCCACTGATTCAGCGATATTGGTGTGTTGCAATGATTTTATATGTTCATACGGGGAAAATATGTGCTGTTTGTTTAATATCCAAACGTTACTTAAAATGTTATGATGCTATTGACTGATAAGTGACTTATATAACCATATAACAATTACAGTACGGAAACAGGTCATCTCTACCCTTCTAGTCCATGCCGAACACTACTCTCACCTAGTCCCACTGACCTGCACTCAGCCCATAACCCTCCATTCCTTTCCTGTCCATATATCTATCCAATTTTTCTTTAAATGATAATATTGAACCTGCCTCTACCACTTCTACTGGAAGTTTGTTCAATACTTACTTCAAGCTCCCCTGTCCTCCCCTGATAATTGACTTATCACTATATTCATGCGAGGAAAATATGCGCTGTGTGTTTAATATTAAGTTCGTTAGATAAACCCTTTAAGAAACCAAATTGAGTGTATTAGCCACTTATCACCTATATTCCAGTCGTGATTGCTTCATGGTCATGGTAGTCTTTCTCGGGGTAAACACAACGTATTTGACTGCTACTCTTGTCCGTTGGCTGGTCCGCAAGAATATTGTCAATATTAAACCGGTCCACAGTGCAAAAAAGGTTGGGGACCCCTGATCTACCGTATCCTTCAGTGCCCTAGCGTTCACTGTGTAAAACCTATCCAGGAGACAACACCTCACACTTGTCTCCATTAAGTTCCATTGCCATTTCTCAGCCTATTTTTCCAGCCAGTCCATATCCCACTTGAGCTCTAAACTCAAGTTTCTCACTGTCCTCTTACACCCCCAGTGTTCGTGTCATCTGCAAATTTGCTGATCCAGTTAACTACATTACAATCCAGATCGTTGATCTAGATGACAAACAACAACGGACCCAGCACCGATCCTTACAGCACTCCACTAGTCACAGGCCTCCAGTCAGAGAGGCGACCATCTACTACCACTCTCTGACTTCTCCCACAAAGCCAATATCTAATCCAATTTACTACCTCATCTTGAATGCCATGAGATTTACTCTTCCTGACCAACCTCTCATGTGGGATCTTGTCAAATGCCTTCTGCTAACGTTGCTCACATTGCATTCTTTGGATTCTGGACAAAGCTTTCTGCCAAGCCATTTGTAGCTGGGTGATACGGTGCAGATGTCTTATTCAATTCATTTTCAGGAATGACTGAAACTGTTCTGGAACCACCTGCAATCCATTGTCACTGACAATGTTCTGGAATACCAGTTCTTGAGAGGAAGCTTCTCAACATCTCAACATCTCAACAGCGTGTGTGGCTGTAGTGGAGGCTACTGGGAACACTTCTGCCACTTTGTAGCTGCTTCCACTACTACTGAGAAATTTGTGCCCAGCAAAATCCACACAAATGCTCTGCCCGGGCAATGCAGGCTGTTCCCAGGGATGGAGAGGTCCTGTTCTTGGCACCTTCTGGACGTGTTGGCATCCTGAACAGAGCATGACAAGATGTTCGATCTTCTGATCTGTTCCAGGTCAACAGACAAAGCTTGAGCCAAGGCCTTGATCACATCTAGCTGACCGCCATGTATCTCCTCCAGCACTTTAGCTCTCAACTTGGATGGTGCAACAACTCCCACATAAGGCAACCCCCAAAAAGTGCAAGCTCATTCTGGTGTTGGTAAAAATTGGGGAAGAGGAATTTCTGCTTCACATTCCAGCCATTTTGGGTTGCAATCTAGACCTGACATAGTGTGGGGTCTTTTCTGGTTTCCCTTTGGATCATCTCTGCGGAAACTGGGAGACTTTTGCTTTGCATTAGGGAGAATACATCAAGAGGACTGTACTCTTTAAAAAAGACATTCAGGTACTTCCTTTTCTAAGGGTAAACAGGACAATCCATCAGCATTTCAATGATTAGTTGTCTTCTTGAATTCGATCTTGTACTCGTGTTTTCTAAGAAACAGAGCCCACCTCTGCATTCAAGCTGTTGCTGTTAGTGGAACTATGGACGGTAGTGGTTGATGATCAGTAATGAGTGTAACTCTCCCCCATGCAAGTACGAATGGAAACATTTTACACCCCAAACCAGACTCAAGGCTTCCCTGTCAATCTGTGTACGTTTTTTTCTCTGCAACAGTAAAGGAACGCGATGCAAAGACTATATTTATTTATTTGTGTTTTTTTTTATTGAGATACAGCATGGTGAAGGCCCTTCCAGCCCTTCGAGCCACACCAGCCAGAGATCCTCCAATTTAATCCCAACCTAATCACAGGACAACTTACAATGACCAACCAGTACGTTAATGGACTGCGGGAGGAAACTGGAGGAAGCCCACACGGTTGCATAGAGAATGTACAGTACAAACTCCATGCAGGCAGTGGCAGAAAGACTATGGGGCACTCACTTCCTTCACTTATAACATGTGATGGGACTGTAACTATAGCATAAGGTAAGGCATCACAGCCAAGCTTCACTGAACAATGTGGATCATAATGTGTGGGTAGTGTCCAACATCACCATTTTCTTTACCTTTTGGAAAGCCACCTCACAGTGCTTTGTCCATTGCCATTTCTTCCCAATCTGTAGCAATGAGTTCAAGAGGTGAAGCACATAGCCAAGTTTCACAGGAACCTGTTATAGTAACTGACGAATCCTAAAAAGGATTGCAATTGAAACACACCTTTTGGCATTGAGGCATCCACCACTGCTTGAATATGGAATCACTTTAGTGTTGAGGAGAGTCCATGGGTTCTGGAATCAGATCAGTGTTGAGTAGAGAGCCCATGGGTTGTGGAATCAGTTCAGTATTGAGGAGACGCCATGAGTTGTGGAATCAGTTCTGCGTTGAGGAGAGAGTCCATAAGTTGAAGAATCAGTTCACTATTGAGGAGAGTCCATGGGTTGTGAAATCAGTTCAGTGTTTAGGTGAGGCCATGGGTTGTGGAATCAGTTCTTTATTAAGGTGAGAGACAGACTATGGGTTGCGGAATAAGTTCAGTGTTGAGTAAGTTCCATGGGTTGTGGAATCATTTAAGTGTTGAGGTGAGGTGAGTGTGTCCATGCATTGTAGTATCAGTTCAGTGTTGAGGAGAGTCCATAGGTTGTGGAAATAATTTAGTGTTGAGGAGAGTCCTTGGGTTGTGGAAACATTTCAGTTTTAAGGAGAAAGCCCATGAATTGTGGAATCATTTCAGTGTTGAGGGGCGTCCATGGGTTGTGGAGTCAGTTCAGCGTTGTGGAGAGTCCAAGGTAGCGGAATCAATTCAGTTTTGAGGAGAGAGTCCATGGGTTGTGGAGTCAGTTCAGTGTTGATTAGAGTCCATGGGTTGTGGAATCTGTTCAGTATTGAGGAGACGCCATGAGTTGTGGAATCAGTTCTGCGTTGAGGAGAGAGTCCATAAGTTGAAGAATCAGTTCACTATTGAGGAGAGTCCATGGGTTGTAGAGTCAGTTCACTGTTGAGGAGAGGGAGAGAGCATGGGTTGGGGAATCAGTTCAGTGTCTTGGTGAGGCCATGGGTTGTGAAATCAGATCAGTTTTGAGGAGAGGTTCCATGCATTGTGGAATCAGTTCAGTGTTGAGGACAGTCAATGGGTTGTGAAATCAGTTCGGTGTTGAGGAGGAAGTCTATGGGCTGTGGAGTCAGTTCAGTGTTGAGGGGAGTGTATCCATGGGTTGAGGAATCATTTCAATGTTGAGGTGTGTCAATGGGTTGTGGAATCAGTTCAGTGTTGAGGTGAGAGTCCATGGGTAATGGAATCAGTTCTTTGTTGAGGAAAGAGAGAGACCATGGGTTGTGGAATAAGTTCAGTGCTGAGAAGAGGCCATGGGTTTTGTTATCACGTCCGTGCTGAGGAAAGCCCATGGGTTGTGGAATCAGTTTAGTGTTGAGGAGAGTCCATGGGTTCTAAAATCAGTTCAGTGTTGAAAAGAGTGTGTCCATGGGTTATGGAAACAGCTCTGTGTTGAGGAGAGTGCATGGGTTGTGGATGCAGCTCTGTATTGAGGAGAGTCCAGGGCTGTGGAATCAATTCAGTGTTGAGCAGTGTCCATGGGCTGTGGAATCGGTTCACTGTTGTGGAGCATCCGTACATTGTGGAATCAGTTCAATTTTGAGCAGAGTCCATGGGTTGTGTAATCAATTCAGTGTTGATGAGAGTCCATGGGTTGTGGAATCAGCTCAGTGTTGATGAGAGTCCATGGGCTGCGGTTTCAGTTCAGTTTTGAGGAGTGTCCATGGGTTATGGAATCAGTTCACTATTGAACAGAGAGTCTATGGGTTGTGGAATCAACTCAGTATTGAGGAGACACTCCATGGGTTGTGGAGTCAGTTCAGTGTTGAGGAGTGTCAATGGGTTGTGGAATCAGTTCAGTGTTCAGGAGACAGTTCATGGGTTGTGGAATCTGTTCAGAGTTGAGGAGAGACTATGGGTTGTGGAATCAGTTCAGAGCTGAGGAGAGTCCATGGGTTGTGGAATTAGTTCAGTGTTGACAGAGAGAGAGAGAGAGCATGAGTTGTGGAATCAGTTCAGTGTTGAGGAGAGTCCTTGGGTTGAGGAATCAGTTCAGTTTGTGGAGAGAGTCCATGCGTTGTGGAAACAGTTCAGTGTTGAGGAGAGTCCATGGGTTGAGGGATCAGTTCAGTTTTGAGGAGAGAGTCCATGGCTTGTGGAACCAGTTCGATGTTGAGGAGAGTGTGTCCATGGGTTGGGGAAACAGTTCATGTTGAGGAGAGTCCATGTTTTGTGGAATCAGTTCAGTGTTAAGGAGAGTCTATGGGCTGTGGAGTCAGTTCAGTGTTGAGCAGAGAGTCTATGGGTTGTGGAATCAGTTCAGAGTTGAGGAGAGTGTATCCATGGGTTGTGGAGTCAGTTCAGTGTTGAGGAGTGTCAATGGGTTGTGAAATCAGTTCAGTATTCAGGAGAAAGTCCATGGGTTATGGAATCAGTTGAGTGTTGAGGAGAGGGAGAGAGAGAGAGAGACCGTGGGTTGTGAAATAAGTTCAGTGTTGATAAGAAGCCATGTGTTATGGAATCAGTTCAGTGTTGAGGAGAGCCATGGGTTGTGGAATCTGTTCAGCATTCAGGAGACAGTCCATGGATTGTGGAATCTGTTCAGAGTTGAGAGGCCATGGGTTGTGGAATCAATTCAGTGTTTTGGAGAGTCCTTATGTTGTGGAATAAGTACAGTGTTGAAGTGTGTGTGGACATGGGTTGTAAAATCATTGCAGTGTTGAGGAGAGCCCATGGGTTGTGGAAATGGTTCACTTTTGATGAGAGAGTCCATGGGTTGTGGAATCGGTTTAGTGCTCAGGATAATCCATGGGTTGAGGAATCAGTTCTGTTTTGAGGAGAGAGGTCATGGGTTGTGAAACTAATTCAGTGTTGAGGACAGTGTGTCCATGGGTTGTGGAATCAGTTCAGTGTTGAGGAGAGTCCATGGGTTGTGGAAGCAGGTCCGTATTCAGGAGAGTCCATGGTTTGTGGAATCAGTTGACTGTTGAGGAGAGAGTCCATGGGTTGTGCAATCAGCTCAGTATTGAGGACAGACTCCATGGGTTGTGGAGACAGTTCAGTGTTTTGGAGAGTCCATGGGTTGTGGAATCAGTTCAATGTTGAGGAATCAGTTCTGTTTTGAGGAGAGAGTTCATGGGTTGTGGAACCAATTCGGTGTTGAGGACAGTGTGTCCATGGGTTGTGGAATCAGTTCAGGATTGACAAGAGGCCGTAGGTTGTGGAAACAGTTCAGTGTTGAGGAGAGTCCATGGGTTGTGGAAGCAGGTCCGTGTTGAGGAGAGGGTGTCCAAGGGTTGTTGAATCAGTTCAGTGTGGTGTAGAGTGTCCATGGGTTCTGGAATCAGATCAGTATTGAGGAGAGAGAGAGAGACTATGGGTTGTGGAATCAGATCAGTGTTGAGGAGTGAGTCCACGGGTTGTGGAATCAGTTCAGTATAGAGGAGAAGCCATGCGTTGTCGAATCAGTTCTGTGTTGAGGGCAGTCCATGGGTTGTGGAATAACTTCAGTGTTGAGGAGAGTCCATGGGTTGTGGAATCAGTTCAGTGTTGAGGAGAGTGAAGCTATCCACACTGCTTCTGGAGCCTGATCATTGAGGGGTATCAAATTTTTTGTTTGTGCTCTGGGACCAACAGCCTTCCCAATGACAGGTTGAGAAGAGAGCATGGGCTGGAAGGTCGAGTTCCTCGATGAAGGATGCTTCTTTCTTTTGACAGTGCCGCTTGTAAATGCTCTTGGTGGTGGGGAGGTCTTTTCCTGTGATGAACTGCGCAGTATCCACCACTTCACTGAGGCTTTTATGTTCTTGGGCATTGGGAATTCCAGACCAGTTCGCAATACAACCAGTGAGGAATTTCTCAGGATCTATACTTCCCTCTGTCCTGCAGCCTTTGCAATTTAGATGAAAGCTGCTAACATCAATACTAAGGGGAGTGAGTGTGAGAGAGGGTGAGAGAGTGAGTGTCAGTGTGAGAATGTGAGTGTGAGAGTGAGAAGGAGGAAGAGAAAGAAAAAGAAAAAAAGTCACACAGGATTCTGGCATTCAGTGTATGGGATCCACACGTTTCCCCGTACAAATAAGACAAAAAATGCTGGAGGAACTCAGCAAGCTATGGCAGCATAGCAGGTCGCGTGATGCTGTCACAGCTCAGGGTACCAGAGGTCCGAGTTCATTTCCAACATCATCTGTAAGGAGTCTGTCTCCTGTGGAACTCTATAGAATGTGTGAATTTCCTCTGGGTGCTCTGGTTTCCTCCCACTGTCCAAAGGCACACTGGTTAGTAGATTAATTGGTCACTGTAAATTGCCCAGTGATTAGACCAGGGTTAAAATCAGGGTGTTGCTGGGTGATGGGCTTGAAGGGCAGGAAGGGCTTGTTTCACTTTGTATCGTTAAATAAAAGTAAAATAAAAAGGCAGGTAGTATCTATGGAGGGGAATAAACAGTCGATGCATCTAGCTGTGGAGGGTCTCAGCCTGAAATGTTGAATGTTTATTCCACTTCACAGATGCTGTCTAATTTGCTGAGTTCCTTGAGCATTTTGTGTGTGTTGTCCAAGATTTCCAGCATCTGCAAAATCTCTCGTTTTATCATGTGCAATCAAGGAGTCTTTTGTTTTACTTTTTAGAAAGGGAGAGGAAAAGACAGAACTTAAAAAAAAACAATGCTTTGTCATGAATAAACTCGTCTCAGGTTTCAAGCCAGGTTCAGGTATCTATAACCGAAGTTTTGATGACAAACTGCCATTTTCAGCCCTGAAGAAGATGGCTGAGTTTGTCATCAAAACATCGGTTACAATCGATACTTGTTTCTGGCTGGAAGCCTGAGAAGAGTTTATTCATCATATATGCTGGAAAGCACTAGATCCTCTTCCAAAGCTTTGGCATCTTTTCAGCTCACATAGCTTATTGCATGTACAATGTACAAAATATGGTTTGTTTGGGATAGGCAATATCTAATGCTAATGAAAAGATCTTCAGAACTCCAGACAGCAATTTAATAATTCTTTTTCCAGAAATAGATAAATAGAAACCATTACATTACCATAAAAATATATTGTCACTCTTAAAGATTAGAAAAATTCAGAAAACTAGAAAACGTTGAATTTGACAAAAAGCTACTGGCTGCCAGATTTAAGTTTGGGATATTTAAGGCAAGGGTAAATACACTACATTACTGCCACTTTATTAAGTACACCTGTACACCTTCTTGTTAAGACCTTAGGGTATAGGAGCAGAATTAAGCCATATGGTCAATCAAGTCTGCTCCTCCATTTCATCATAGCTGATCCATTTTCAAAATCTATCCATACTATCCTTTGGCCTTAACAGTCACATCTGACAGATACTGATTGCACCGTTTCAACTGTAAACCCAAGTTAGTTAAATGACACCTCCTTATATACCCTCTCGAGTGAGCAGGGCATAGGCGGGGCTTAATGCTCAATCCTGATTGTCTGGAACTGAATTGCCTATTCTTGATCGGTTAGCTTGAATTGGCCTTGTTCTGATTGGTCAATTCTTTTTTTATAGGCCAAACCCTCTTGAGGAATGTGTGGTCCCAGACTGGAACTATCTCTACTCTCTTAGGTCCCTCTTACACTCTTTCCTTTAGGTCACCCCATGCTTCATCTCTAGTGATTCCCTAATCTTTCTCTTGTAGGCATTCTCTTCCTTGTTATTTTCCATTTCAGCCTCAATCTCCTGTCTTCCCCTCATGCCCTGACAAATCAAGAATCTATCAACCTCTGCCTTAAATATACTGTACATAAAGACTTGGTCTCCACAGCTGCCTGTGCAACAAATTCCGCAGATTCACCACCCTCTGGCTGAAGGAGTTTCTCCTCACCTCCATTCTAAAAGGACAGCCCTCTATTCTGAGGCTGTGCCCTCAAGTTTTTCACCATCTGATAGGTTTCAATGAAGTCACCTCTCATTTTTTCTGAATTCTAGTCAATACAGGCCCAGAGCCTTCACTCTTCACGTGACAAGCCGTTCAATCCTGCAATAAATTTTGTTTAACTCCTTTAAAACCTTTCCAGTTTCAGCACATCCTTTCTAAGATAAGTAGCCTAAAACTGCTCACAGTATTCCAATGCACCAGTGCTTTATAAAGTCCTTGCTTTTATATTCTAGTCCTCATGAAATGAATGCTAACATCGTATTTGCCTTCCACACTACAGACTCAACCTGCAAATTAATCTTTAGGGAATCCTACACAAGGACTCCCAAGTCCGTTTGTGCCTCAGATTTTTGAATTTTCTCTCTATTTAGAAAATAGTCAACCCTTTAATTTCTTCTACCAAAGTACATGACCATACACTTCCTGACACTGTATTCCATCTGCCACTTTGCCCATTTTCCTAATATATTTCAGTCCTTCTGTAGCCTCTTTGAATCCTCAGAACTAGCTGACCCTCCTCCTATCAAATGCAAATATCTAATCAGCCAATCACGAGGCAGCAACTCAATGCATAAAAGCACGCAGGCATGATCAAGAGGTTCAGTTGTTGTTCAGACTAAACATCAGAAGGAGGAAGAAATGCGATCTAAGAGACTTTGTGGAATGAATGTTGATGCCAAATGGGGCTGTTTGAGTATCTCAGAAACTGATCTCCTGGGATTTTCACACACAGCAATCTCTAGAGTTTACAGAGAATGGTGCAAGAAACAAAAAAAAATCCAGTGAATGGCAATTCTGTGGGTGAGAGAGGTCAGAGGAAAATGGCTAGATTGGGTCAAGCTGACAGGAAAGTGACAGTACCTCAAATAACCACGAGTTATGACAGTGGAGTGTAAAGGAGCATCTCTGAACACACACATGTTGAACCTTGAAGTGCCCAAAGACCATGAACATAGACTCAGTGGCCTCTTTATTAAGTACAAGAGATAACAATGACTGAAATGACTACCGAGTGTAGATTTTTAGCATCCGAATAATCAGGGTTTGTGGAGAACAAGCAGTAGGTCTGGGTTAAAGCTGAATATTAGCTCAGCTACCATTGTAATGAATGGCAGATCAGACTTGGTGGCCATCAAGCCTATTCCAGCTCTTATTCTTTATGTTCTTATACAAGCTTAGGATGTATTTGTCCAGCAAAATATTCATATCACATTAATGTTAATTATTTCCTACTTCTGTCTAAAAATGCAAATCCATCCAAGCTGAGGTCAACAAGGTGTGTGTGGTTGATTCCTTCACCAACACACACATATTCCTGGAAGAACTCAATGGGTCAGGCAGTATCCAGAGAGAAATGAACAGTTAATATTTTGGGTTGACACCCTTCATTGGGACTACAACGAAAGAGGGTAGAAGCCAGAATAAGCCAGGGACAGGGGGAGGAGTACAAGCCAGCAGGTTCTAGGTGAATCCAGGTGATAGGGGAGGTAGCTCATTGATTTTTATTTTCCCATGTCCTTCTGGCCCCTTCACTCTCTCTTACCCCTCACCCGTCCTCATGACCTGTCCATCACCTACACCTTCCTCTGGTTCACCACCTCCTTTCCTTCATTCCATGGTCTATTCTCTTCTCCTATCAGATTTCACCTTCTTTCACCCTTTACCTCTTCCAGCTATCAGCTCCCAGCTTCTCCCAACATTCTCTTTCATCCCCCAGCCCAACTCACCTTACCTTCTCCTGAAACCTGGATTCACCTGTCGCCTAGCAGTTTGTGCTTATCTCCCTTCCCCCAACACCCCCCACCCACCAAGCATTTTATTCTTGCTTCTGCCTACTTCCTTTTCAGTCCTTCATCAGGATTCGCACCAAAACATTGACTGTTCATTCCCCTCCATGCCAGCTGGTGGTGTAGTGGCATTAGAGCCGGACTTCGGAGCAAAGGCTCCCAAGTTCGAATCCACCCAGCTCCCTTGCACACTTTCCATCCGTGCTGGGTTGAACGTCAAGCTAGCAACTCGGCCTTGTAAAAATAAGAAAGCCTGCGAAAAAAACGCCGTCATGACGGCGTCCCGATGACTCCACTTGGAGTTAAGGGCTTTCTTCCCCTCCATAGCTTTTGCCAGATTTACCAGGATGTGGCCTGGGTTACGTGGATAGGTTCAGTGAGCTAGGGTTTTCTCTTTGGAGGGAAGGAGAATGAGAGGTGCATTGATAGAGGTGCAAAAGTTGATAACAGCAATAAACAGAGTGGACAGCCAATGACTTTGTCCCCAGGCGGCAGTGGCCAACGCTAGACAATATCTATTCAAGCTGAGTGGAGGAAATGTCAGGAGGAGGCTTCTTACACAAAGAGTGGTGGGTGGGTGAAACGTACTGCATTGGATGGTGGTAGAGGCAGATACATTAGAAACATTTAACACCATGGGACATCGAAGCAGTACTAGACCACCATATACCTGCTTCACCATTTCATCATGGATTCATTATCCCTATCAGCTCTATCCTTCTGCTTTCTCCCCATAACCAGTACTAATCCCATAACCCTTACTAATCAAGAACTTCCACTTTAGATCTACATGATGACTTGGTCTCCACAGCTGTCTGTGGCAATGAGTTCCACAAATTCACTGATCTATGGATAAAGAAATTCCTTCTCAACTCTGTTTGAAATGGACAGCCTTCTATTCTGAGACTGTGACTTCTGGTCCAAGATTCCCCTCTCCACATCCACTCTATCTAGGCCTTTCAATATTGGATATTTTTCAATGGGATCCTCCCTCATTCTTCTAAACTTCAGCAAATACTGGCCCAGAGCCACCAAATGCTCCAAACAATAACCCTTTCATTCCTGGGATCATTTTTGTGAACTTCCTCCAGACCCTTTCCAATGCCAGAACATCTTTTCTTAGATAAGGGACTCAAAACTGCTCACAATACTCCAAGTGCGATCTGGTCAATTCCTTACTAAAGCCTCAGCATTACATCCTTCTTCTTATATCCAGCCCTCTCAAAATGAATGCTAACATTACATTCGCCTTCCTTTCTCATTCCTTTTAAATCAGAGGTTGATGGATTTCTGGCCATTAAAGGAGTCAAAATATTTGTGGATAGGGCAGGAAAATGGAGTCAAGGTAGAAAGGCTTGAGGAATAATGGAGCAGGCTGTGACCAAGACATATTTCATGCGTTCTATGCTAACTAATTTAAAATAAGGTGAAGGGGAAATTCAGCAGTTGTCTGCTCTGCCAGTTAACTCCATGAGGAGACCAACAAAGGAGGTCAGCCAGGAAGTGGCTGGTAAAATTCAGCCCACAAGGCAAGGACTCAGCATGTGTTTGAAGACAGTCAGGAGACTGCAGATGCTGGAATTTGGAGCAAGACACAAAATGCATCAAGAACTCAGCAGGTCTACGGAGAGAATAGAGTTGTGGACACAGCTCAGCACGTTATGGAACACAGCCTTCCCTCCACGGACTCTGATTATGCTTCTCACTGCCTTGATCAGGCAGCAGATACTAAAGCATGAAAGCATGTACCACCAGGCTCAAGGACAGCTTCTATCCCACTGTTATCAAACTCTTGAACAGACCTGTTGTATAATAAGATGGATCCTTGACCTTACAATCTACCTTGTTGTGACCTAGCACCTTATTGTCCATCTGTACTGCACTTTCTCTGTAACTGTAACACTTTATTCTGCATTCTGTTATTTTTTTTCCTTGCACTATCTCAAAGCTGATGTGATGTGATGTGATGAAAGACCTGCATAGGTGACATGGAAAACAAAGTTTTTCACTGTACCTCAGTAAAAGTGACAATAATAAACTAAGTTATTAAATTTTACAGGTAACACACACAAAAAGCTGGAGGAACTCAGTAGACATACTGGACCAAGACCCTTCATCACCATTTGCTTGATGGTCTCTCAGCTCGTTATCATTTGCACCAGCATTTTCCTGATACAGTAATGTAGCGGTTAGCACAATCGTTTTAGAGCACCAGCTGTCACTGTTGAGGTCTGATTCCCGCTGCTGTCTGTAATGTGTTTGAATTGTGACGAGAATACACATAGATAAGATGTTTGCTGGCCTGGTTTAGCATCAGTGGCATCAGCAGTTGGTCTGCCACCTGTCCTCAGGGGGAAGGAGAGATAAGGAACAATGAAGCAGCATGTGGAGATGTTAATGAAGGAGCTGTCTGGAGCAGCTCCCCCTTTGAACCCTGAACTGTTTGAAGTGATGGACAGGCGATAAAAAGGGACAGGTTCGCTAAGGCAGGACACACGACACCCGAGGTAACGAGACCCTGGAAGCGGTGCACCTCTCACGAGTCGGTGGAAAGTACCGGACAACGCACAGGGTGGAAAGGTACGATCAGCGGGAACCCGGTGTGTGTCCGCCCTTGCTTGGGTGCCGGGTTCACTGCAGAGGATCGACTGCATCTGGAGGAGGGGTCACAGTCGGTGACCTCAGGTGACATCACCAAGGACCTGCCCAAAAGCTGCTTGTGCGCCATATCGCTGGTCTGTGAGTGGAAGCCGTGTCTGAATGATCAGTCGTTCCCGTTCTCTCTCTCTCTCCCCCCACGTTGTCCATCGCCATGGCAACAGTTACTGCGAACGGAACTACTAAATTGGACTGAACTTTGTGTCACTTTGAAATTGGTCATTTATCCCTAGACAACGATAGAGCTTGATTGATGCTGTTATCTTAATTCTGTGCACGTGTGTTTATCATTGCTGAATTGTTGCATTTATTATCCTTTCGATTACTGTGTTGCTTGTTTCTTTAATAAAACTTTCTTAGTTCTAGTAATCCAGACTCCAACTGAGTGATCCATTTCTGCTGGTTTGGCAACCCAGTTACGGGATACGTAACAGTATGTTCTCTCCATGACCATTTCTGTAATGTGTTTGTATGTTCTCTCCATGACCATTTCTGTAATGTGTTTGTATATTCTCTCCATGACCATTTGGGTTTCCGCCTGCTGATCTGGTTTCCTCCCACATTCCAAATACACACTGTCAAGATTAGGGCTCGTCATTTATGGGCATGCTATGTTGGCATTTGTGGCCATGCTATGTTGGCACTGGAAGTGTGGCGGCACTTGCGGGCTGCCCCCAACAGAATACTTGGACTGTGTTGGTCGTTGACACAAGAACAATGCATTTCACTCTTCATTTCAATGTTTTGATGTACATGTGACAAAAACAACTAATCTTTCATCTTTAATTTCTCTGGGGAAATACAGGAAATACAGAAAATTCAAGCTACATTTCCAAGCAATTCTCGTTTCCAACAGTAATCTTTCACCTTTGCTGAGCCATCTTTCTTACAGGGCATATTCAGGTGAACATGTTCTAGCTGGGGACTATTTTTGAAGTGTTTCTAAAGCGGCAGAGGGCAATGATCACTTGTTTTCCTTTGGTACTTACAGTATAACTGTGTGTGGATTAGCCTGGCTATTTATCACTTCCTTTCCAAACATCAGAACAGCTTTATGAGTCTTCAGCAATGGCTTCACCTGTCACTAAATTGCTCATCTGGAAGCTTTTGTATAGTCTGGTCTCCCAACACACTTCATCCCTGGATACCACAAATCTGAAATACTGTTCCTGTTACCAAAAGAAAATTCATTATATCCATGTCCACATGATAGAGTTCTTTGAGGAGGTGACCAGGCATATAGATGAGGGTAATGCAGTGGATGTGATCTACATGGATCTTAGTAAGGCATTTGACAAGGTTCCACATGGTAGGCTTATTCAGAAGGTCAGAAGGCATGGGATCGAGGGAAGTTTGGCCAGGTGGATTCAGAATTGGCTTGCCTGCAGAAAGCAGAGTGTCATGGTGGAGGGAGTACATTCGGATTGGAGGGTTGTGACTAGTGGTGTCCCACAAGGATCGGTTCTGGGACCTCTACTTTTCATGATTTTTATTAACGAGCTGGGTGTGGGGGTAGAAGGGTGGGTTGGCAAGTTTGCAGATGACACAAAGGTTGGTGGTGTTGTGGATAGTGCAGAGGATTGTTGAAGATTGCAGAGAAACATTGATAAGATGCAGAAGTGGGCTGAGAAGTGGCAGATGGAGTTCAACCTGGAGAAGTGTGAGGTGGTACACTTTGGAAGGACAAACTCCAAGGCAGAGTACAAACTAAATGGCAGGATCCTGGTGGTGTGGAGGAGCAGAGGGATCTGGGGGTGCATGTCCACAGATCCCTGAAAGTTGCCTCACAGGTAGATACGGTAGTTAAGAAAGCTTATGGGGTGTTAGCTTTCATAAGTCGAGGGATAGAGTTTAAGAGTCGCGAGGTAATGATGCATCTCTGTGGAACTCTGGTTAATCCACACTTGGTCTACTGTGTCCAGTTCTGTCGCCTCACTATGGGAAGGATGTGGAAGCATTGGAAAGCGTACAAAGGAGATTTAACAGGATGCTGCCTGGTTTAGGGAGTATGCATTATGATCAGAGATTAAGGGAGCTAGGGCTTTACTCTTCGGAGAGAAGGAGGATGAGAGAAGACATGATAGAGGTATACAACATATTAAGAGGAATAGATAGAGTGGACAGACAGCGCCTCTTCCCCAGGACACCACTACTCAATACAAGAGGACATGGTTTTAAGGTAAGGGGTGTGAAGTTCAAGGGGGATATTAGTGGAAGGTTTTAACTCAGAGAGTGGTTGGTGCGTGGAATGCACTGCCTGAGTCAGTGGTGGAGGCAGATACACTAGTGAAATTTAAGAGACTACTAGACAGGTATATGGAGGAATTTAAGGTGTGGGGTTATATGGGAGGCAGGGTTTAAGGATCGGCACAACATTGTGGGCTGAAGGGCCTGTACTGTGCTGTACTATTCCATGTTCTATGTCAGGATAAAACATAATCCTATAAGATGGAGGAGCAAAATGAGGCCAATCTGCCCGTCAATCTGTTCCATCATTCGATCAAGGCTGACTTATTTTCCCTCTCCTCTACTACTAACCAAGGAAATCCAGGGAGTTACAAATGACCAACTTATGGACAGCCTCTATATATAAAAGAGATGCCATTATATTAAATTGAAAAGTTCAGAGTTTGTTTCTACACTCTCCCCACCTTTAGAAATTGTTCCTTCTTATCAGTCTAATGTGTTTTTGATGCCATTCATTATAATACTATGGAGGTATGGCTCATCTATTGACAGATGTGTGTATATATTCAAACATGTGGACAAAATCAATTTCTGGATGCTTGTAAGATGGAACCCATTTCTTACCTGAGGACAGCCTGTGGATGAGTAGCTTCATGACCGGTCCTAATTGTTGATCTCATGAGAAATTGGGAGAGTGTATCACAGAAAGAACTGGATAGAATGGACACATTACCTCCATCAGTAGCAAAGTCTGGGCTTTCGAGGGCAGAGCTTCAAAATAAAGGGATGTCCCTCTAGAAGTAAGATGAGAAATCTTTCAGCCAGAAGGTGGTGAATCTGTAGAATTTGTTGCCACAGAGGGCCAGAGATTTTGGCCCCAGCTCCTAGGCCACCCCCCCCCCCAAGACTCTGGGGCCAAGAAATGATAGTCAAAGGCCCAGAGGGTGATCTGTACTGGAGTTGGAGGCGTATCTGTGTGTATGAGTGGGTGGGTAAATTGGAGGAAAGTGGTCTATTTTGCTGTTTTTGGTGGAACATAGAACAGTACAGGACAGGAAGAGGCCTTTCAGCCCACAATGTTGTGCCTAACCAGCTAAAAAGCAAATCAAAAACTCCCAAACACTAATCCCATCTAGCTACAAAATGTCCATATCCCTCCTTCTTTCTTACATCTATTGGTCTATCCAAACATCTCTTAAAAGCCTCTAATGTATTTTCTTCTACCACCATACCAGGCAGCACATTCCAGGCATCCATGACTCTCTGAGTGGAAAAACTTCCCCTTACATCTCTCTTGAACCTACACCCTCTCATATTTAATGCATGCCCTCTGGTATTAGACATCTCAACCCTGGGAAACAGATACCTCTGTCCACTCTATCTCTGTCTCTCATAAGTTGTAAGCCTCTATCAGATCTCCCCTCAGCCTTTGGGGCTCCAGAGAAAACAACCCAAGTTTATCCACCCTTTTGCAATAGCACATGCCCTCTAAACCAGGCAGCGTCCTGTTAAACCTTTTCTGCACTCTCTCCAATGCCTCAACATCCTTCCTATAGTGGGGAGACTAGAACTGTAAGCAAAACTCCAGACATGGCCTGGCCAGAGTTTTATAAAGTTGCAACATAACCTCCTGACTTTTGAACTCAATGCCTCGAATAATAAAAACAAGCATTCCATAAGCCTTCTCAAACACCTTATCAACCTGTGTAGCCATTTTCAAGGAGAAATGAACTTGGACCCCAGGATCTGTCTGCTCAGCAACACTGTTAAGGATCTTGCCCTTAACAGTGTACTGTTTCCTTGCATTCGCCCTACCGATGTGCAACACCTCACATTATCTGGGTTAAACTCCATCTGCCATTTCTCAGCCCATATCTGCAACAGATCTATATCACACTGTATTCTTTGCCAGTCTTCTACGCCATCCACAACTCCATCAATCTTGATATTATCTACATATTTACTAACCCACCCATCTACATTTTCATCCAGGTCATTTATATAAATCACAAACAGCAGAAATCCAAGCACAGATCTCTGTAGAACTCCACTAATTATAGATCTCCAGCTAGAATAAGCCCCTTCAATCACCACCCTCTGTCATCTATGTGCAAATCTGTTCTGATTCCAAACAGCCAATTTGCCACAGACCCCATGCATCTTAATCTTCTGGATCAGCCTCCCATTAGTGACTTCATCAAACACTTTACTAAAATCCATGAAGACAACATCCACTGCCTTACCTTCACCCATCCCTCTTGTTGCCTTGTGAAAAATCGTAATCAAGTTGGTAAGGCACAACCTGCCTTGCACAAAGCCATGCTGACTCTCCCTAATTAGGTGTGGGGTTTCCAAATGTTCATATATCCTATCCCTAAAAACTTTCTCCAGCAATTTCCCTGCAACTGACATGAGACTCCCTGGTCTATAGTTCCCAGGATTTTCCCTTGTTCCTTTCTTAAATAGAGTTACAACATTATCCATTTCCCAGTTCTCCGGATCTCGTCTGTGGCTAGAGAAGACACAAAGATACTGGTCAAGGGCCCAGCAAGCTTGTCTCTTGCCTCCTTCAATAACCTGGGGTAAATCCCATCAGGCCCTGGGGACTTCTCCACCGTAATACTCATTAGGAGGCTCAAGACTTCCTCCTCCTTGACCTCTAAATGCCCTAACATATTTAAACACTCAGCACTGATCTCCTGGTCCTTTCCCTTGGTGAATACTGAAGCAAAGTGCTCATTAAGTACCTCATTCATATTCTCTGCATCCAAGCAAATGTTATCCTCTTTATCTTTGAGTGGTCCCACCCTATCCCTAGTTATTTTCTTGCTCTTGATGTATGTATAGAATGCCTTGGCCCTCACCTTAACTTAATCGTACTTAGCAAGGACATTTCATTGCCCCTTGTGGTTTTCCTAACTCCCTTCTTCAGTTCTTTTCTGGTTTCTTTATACTCCTCATGTGCTTATTTTGATCCCAACTTCTGAAGCTTTACACACTTTTCCTTTTCCTTCTTGACCATTAATGTTCCTTAGTTCCTGTTTAATGTCCTTGTAATTTGCCCTACTCGAATTTAAACTCTCCCACAAGGATCATACCTATTCTTGTCTATAGCTATCCTGAAAGTTAAGGAGTTGTGGTCTCTTTTCCAAAGCCACTGTAAAAGCAAAAGAAAGGGCATACAACAAAGCAAAAATTAGTGGGAAGATTGAGGATTGGGAAGACAGAGGATTGGGAAGTTTTTAAAAACCTACAGAGAACAACTAAAAGAATCATTAGAAGGGAAAAGATGAAATATGAAAGCAAGCTAGCAAATAATATCAAAGTGAATTGTAAAAGTTTTTTTCAAGTATGTTAAAAATAAAAGAGAAATGAGAGTGGATATAGGACTGTTAGAAAATGAGGCAGGAGAAATAATAATGGGGGACAAGGAGATGGCTGATGAACTATATGAGTATTTTGCATCAGTCTTCACTGTGGAAGACACTAGCTGTATGCCAGATGTTGTAGCATGTGAAGGAAGAGAAGTGGGTGCAGGTACTGTTAAAAGAGAGGTGTTCAAAAAGCTGAAAGACCTAAAGGCACATAAGTCACCTGGACCAGAGGAACTGCACCCCAGGGTTCTGAAAGAGAAAGCGTTAGAGATTGTGGTAGCATTAGAAATGATCTTTCAAAATTCATTGGACTCTGTTATGGTGTCAGAGGACTGGAAAATTGCAAATGTCACTCCACTCTTTAAGAAAGAAGAAAGGCAGCAGAAAGGAAATTACAGACCAGTTAGCCTGACCTCAGTGCTTGGGAAGATGTTGTGTAGAGTTAATTGATAAGGATGAGGTGATGGAGTACTCGGTGACACAGGACAAGATAGGACAAAGTCAGCATGGTTTCCTCAGGAAAAATCCTGCCTGATGAACCTGCTGGAATTTTTAAGGAGATTACAAGTAGGATAGATAAAGGGGATGCAGTGAATGTTGTATATTTGGACTTTCAGAAGGCCTTTGACAAGGTGCCTCATGTGTTAAGAGCCCTTAGTATTACAGGAAAGCTACTAACATAGTTAGAGCATTGGCTGAGTGGTAGGAGGCAGCAAGTGGGAATAAAAGGCTCCTTTTCTGGTTGGCTGCCAGTGAGTAGTAGTGTTCTTCAAGGGTCGGTGTTGGGACCACTTCTTTTTATGCTGTATATAAATGATTTAGATGATGGAACAGATGGCCTTGTTGCCAAGTTTGCAGATAATATGAAGATAGGTGGAGGGGCAGGTATTGTTGTGGAAATAGGTAGGCTGCAGAAGGACTTAGACAGATTAGGAAAATGGGCAAGAAAGTGGTAAATGAAATGCAATGTTGGAAAATGCATGGTCACATTTGGTAGTAGAAGTAAATGTGCGGACTATTTTCTAAATGGGGAAAAATCCAGGAATCTAAGATGCAGAGGGACTTGGGAATCCTTGTGCAGAACACCCTAAAGGTTAACTTGCAGATTGAGTTGGTGGTGAGGGAGGCAAATGCCATGCTAGCCTTCATTTCAAGAGGTCTAGAATACAAGAGCAAGGATGTGATACTGAGGCTTTATAAGGCACTGGTGAGGCCTCACCTTGAGTATTGTGAACAGTTTTGGGCCCCGCGATTCCAGGAATGAAAGGGTTATCATACGAGGAACGTTTGATGGCTCTGGGTGTGTACTCCCTGGAATTCAGAAGGATGAGGGGGGATCTCATTGAAACCCTTTGAATGTTGAAAGGCCTAGACAGAGTAGATGTGGTAAGGATGTTTCCCATGGTGGGAGAGTCTAGGACAAGAGGGCGTCGCCTCAGGATAGTGGGGCACCCTTTCAAAACAGAGATGCAGAGAAATTTCTTTAGCCAAAGGGTGGTGAATTTGTGGAATTTGTTGCCACATGCAGCTGCGGAGGCCAGGTTGTTAGGTGTATTTAAGGCAGAGATTGATAGGTTATTGATTGGATATGGCATCAAAGGCCGGAAACTGGGGTTGAGGAGGAGATAGAAAAAAAGGATCAGCCATGGTTGAATGGTGGAGCAGACTTGAAGGGCCAGATGACCTAATTCTGCTCTCATATTTTATGGTCTTTTCCCTAACTGTTCACCCACTAAAAGGTCAGTTGCCTGGCTAGAGTCATTATGCAACACCAGGTCCAGCACAGCCCCTCCTCTCGTTGGACCATCTACATATTGATTTAATAAAGCTTCCTGGATACACTTAATAAATTCTGCTCCATCTAAACCCCTCGCACTCAGGAAATCCCAGTTTATATTAGGGAAGTTGAAATTTCCCCATGACTACATCCTTATTATTCTTACACATTTCCTTAATCTGATTACATATCTTTTCCTCAACGTCTTGGTGGCTATCAGGGTGTCTGGAGTACAGTCCCATCAGTGTGATTGCACCTTTCCTGTTCCTGTTGTTACTTGCGTTGTTCTGCTGAACATGTTGCCTGAACATGTGGTGACATTTGTGGACTGTCCCAGCACATCCTTAGGTTAATGCAGATGATGCATTTCACTGTATATTTTGATATACACGTTACAAATAAATAAATATGAATATGAATCTCTGAATCTAAATTACGATCTAGTTCCTCCTGAATTCTGGAAGACTTGGATTTCTCACTCTTACCTATCTCTCCCCACCTGGTTGCCACAATCACCTCTGTGTCTGATTCCACCTATCATCCACCAGCCTCTATTCCCCAACCTTCTCTCTTCTGATACAGGATCATGGCCTGAATTAGAAGATAGAACATTACAGCACACTACAGGCCCTTCGGCCCATGATAATGTGCCTACCTTCTAACCTACTCTAACCCTTCCCCCTGTGTTACCCTTCATTTTCTGTGGTCTACTTCTACCTTTTGCCTCCACAGACCTGCTGTCCTGAATCAGAATCAGGTTTATTATCACTGATTGTTATCCTGTGCCCAATAAAGTGACCTTCAAGTGTATTTTAGTGCTTTTCTGCTGCTGCCACTTCGAGGTTTGATGTGTTGTACATTTAGAGATGCTCTTTTCCACACCACTGTTGCAGCTCATGGTTATTCAAATTACTGTCACCTTGTCAGCTTGAAACAGTCTGGCCATTCTCCTCTCACCTCTCTCATTAATAAGGTGTTTTCGCCCAAAGATCTGCTCACTGGATACTTTTTTCTTTTTCACACCGTTCTCTGTAAACTCTAGAGACTGTTAGCATGAAAATCCCAGGAGACCAGCAGATTCTGAGATACTGAAACATGCACCCACGGAGAAAGTCACTTTCCCATTCTGACACATGTTCTGAACAACAACTGAAATTCCTGACCATGTCTACTGCCACATGATTGGCTGATTAGATATTTACATTAACGAGCAGGTGTACAAGTGTACCTAATAAAGCGGTCACTAAGTACATGTGGTTTTGCAGCACAGTACAGTGCAGTAATAAAAATAGACTATAAATTAAAATAGAAATATATATATAAATAAGCAGATCCTGATTAATCTTTGTGAAGATCCTCATGATTTCAGTCACAAGGAAGCCACCATTTCCTCATTACATCTACTGACTCCAGAGCAGAGAAGTCGAGGTCCATTGTAATGCCCCAGTTGACAGTGGATCCTAGGTCTTCTAACCTGAAGAGTGTAGCTTCAGATCACTAGGATCTATGGTGCACCTGCCTTCCAGGCACCATTACAAACTGAATGCATCATCTAATATTATTCGGACTTCATAGGTGAAAGTGAAAGAGCCAGCAGTGGTTGGAGGATGAGATCTCTCCCGGTGATTGCGACAACCTTTTCTCTTTGAAACAATGCTGCAAGTATAAATTTGGTTAGTTATCTCACAGGTCCTTGTGGGATCTTGCTGGGCATCCTTACACATAGTGGCGCCATCACAGTTAGTGTGTGGCACAGTGCTACTGACTGACTGGGCATCTTTTGTTTGCAGGAGACTTCGGCAGTATGGTTCTGGATAACAGATAAGGCTGTACATTTTGTATGTAGGTCTATTAACGGATTCTATTTGTACTAAAATCTCTTAAACTGACCTCATTATCATCCCACCAATATGCACTGGTTTCAACTCCATCCCTGAAAGCTGAAGTGTTTTGCAATTACCTAACCTCTTGAAAACACATTCTACATGTCAGGTATTGATAGATCATAAGACACATGAGCAGAACCAGGCCATGCAGCCCATTGAGTCTGGTCCACAATTCCATCACGGCTGATCTATTTTCCCTCTCTACCCCATTGTCCTTGCTACTAATCAAGAAACTATCAACCTTTGCTTTAAATTTACTCAATGACTCGGCCTCCATAGCTGTCTGTGGCAATGAATTCCACAGATTCACCACGACCTGGCTAAAGAAATCTCCTCCTCATCTCTTTTCTAAAGGGACATCCTTCTATTCTGAGGCTGTGCCCTCTGGCCCTAGATTCTCACACTATTGGAAACATCTTCTGCACTTCCATTCTATTTAAAGGACTGTAGTCAATAATTCCTTGGTTAATTGTGCTTGAAGAGGATGTCTAGAAGATACAACTTAGATCATTGACGAAGGAAAGGTTCTGATCTGAGCAGAGGTCATGGCCAACATTCATACTACGGGACTAAATCTCCAGGTACATGCAAAAGGAGACCAGATATCCAACTTCACTGAGGTAGGGTTTTAACCAGAAATGTTGACAATTCCTTTTCCGCCCACAAATACTGCTCCATTCACTGAGTTACTCCAGCGGATCACTAGTTTCCACGAAAATGCAGTTCATTCAACCGGAAGTGCAAAGCTGAGGCAGATGAATTTATTTGCAAAGGGAAGAAAGGGAAGTTGTATCTGTGAGTAAATGGAGATGAGATAGCAATTGGCTGAGCAGTTCACTACGGTTCCCAAGTTCTTGTACAAAAGGAAACATTGTATGCATTAACAAAAAATAGACATATTCTTATTTATACATAAATGTCAAAAAGACACAAGATGTCCAATCAGGTCCAAAGCAGCCAAAAGCTTGTCGGCATCATCGTCTGCTGCCAGTTTTTGATAAACACTATTTTCACCAGATCTTCCAGGGAATTAGAGGCTTTTTTCATAGCTGTGCATTCATAGCAGCATAGAATTATTGATTTACTGTCTGTGGAAAAAGGCGTATTAACAAGAGATGGCTCTCTTAATTTTCACATCTGTACATTGGCAATTTTACAGTCTCGCATGCTGCTTCATCATCTGCTGCCGTTTGTACTCCCACATGAGCAAAGCTCCACTCACATGGACATTGAGCGACCGGATGATCCCATACTGTGGAATTTCCACACACATATCTAGGTGCTGGATCAAATTGGCTGGAATTCCCTCCCGTTCGTTCCTACAAAAATAAAATCATACCATGAGAAAATAAATCTCAATAGATCCAATCAGAATATTACTATCTACAAAGAGGGCACATTAACTCAGAAGAAGATGGAAGTATCCACTTATTAACCATCACAGTTTAAAATTATTCTGCATTAAAAATAAGCCTATATACATATTTAGAAATCAAGAACATTTTACAGCAAGAAAGAATTTTTCAGTTTTATTCCAGAAGCATAACATCTGACTATTTAGGGTTGTCATGTTATTTTTTTCACAGATGCTACAGTGCGCCATGCAAATATCTTCTATCACATTTAACACGTATAGTTATCCACACAGTGTAAATAAGATCAAGGTCCAAAAATAAACAAATCCCTGTTCAATTCACATTAGTTCATGATTCTAGCTCTAATCTGAAAAAGGAACAAATAAAAAAAATTGCCATCATATAGGTTAGTGAAAAAGGGATGAAGGCACAAACTCAGATCCTGAAAGAAATGTCACATTTTATTAAACGGTTTAGAATTTGATTTAACAAATTTCTGTGGTAAGGACTGGTGCCAGGCATCAGTTCAGTCAGACGCTGCCTTGTCAGCAGGCTGGATGAACAGTCAATCACCTGGAAGAATTTTCACTGACAACAAACCAGACCGGAAAGACTACACTTGTCCATTAACACTTAACAGCATACAGACCAAAGAATGATTGGAACATACAAATAATTAAGGTAAAAACATGTAAAAGGAGAAGTGCTATCATTCCCCCACACCACCAGATTCAGGAATAGTTATTACCCCACAGTCATCTGTCTCTTGAATGAGAGTTGATAACTCCACTCACTTCAAGGACTGAATGGATTCACTTTCAATAACTAGACACTAGAATACTACAGCACAGTACAGGTCCTTCGGCCCTCGATGTTGTGCCGACCGATATATTCCTTTAAAAAAAGTACTAAACTCACACTACTCCGTAACCCTCTATTTTTCTTTCATCCATGCGCCTGTCCAAAAGGCTCTTAAATACCCCTAATGTTTTAGCCTCCACCATCATCCCGGGCAAGTCATTCCAGGCACCCACAACCATCTGTGTAAAAAACTTACCCCTGATGTCTCCCCTAAACTTCCCTCCCTTAACTTTGTACATGTGCCCTCTGGTGTTTGCTATTCGTGCTCTGGGAAACAGGCACTGGCTATCCACCCTATCGATGCCTCTCATAATCTTGTAGACCTCTATCAAGTCCCCTCTCATCCTTCTATGCTCCAAAGAGAAAAGTCCCAGCTCTGCTAACCTTGCCTCATAAGACTTGTTTTCCAATCCAGGCAACATCCTGGTAAATCTTCTCTGCACTCTCTCCATAGCTTCCACATCCTTCCTCTAATGAGGTGACCTGAACTGAACACTATACTCTGAGTGTGGTCTCACCAGAGATTTGTAGAGTTGCAACATGACCTCTCTACTCTTGAACTCAATCCCCCTATTAATGAAGCCTAGCATCCCATAGGCCTTCTTAACTATCCTATCAACCTGTGCAGCGACCTTGAGGGATGTATGGATTTGAACCCCAAGGCCCCTCTGTTCATCCACACTCCTAAGTAACCATTAATCCTATACTTAGCCTTCTGGTTTGTCCTTCCAAAATGCATCACCTCACACTTATCCGGATTGAACTCCACCTGCCACCTTTCTGCCCAACTTTGCGTCCTGTCTATATCCTCTTGTAACCTTCGACAACCTACCGATCCATCCACAACTCCTCCAATCTTTGTGTCATCCACAAACTTACTCACCCATCCTTCCGCTTCTTCATCCAGGCCATTTATAAAAATCACAAAGAACAGGGGTCCCAGGACAGATCCTTGCAGCACTCCACTAGTCGCTGACCTCCAGGCAGAATACTTTCCTTCCGCTACTACCCTCTGCTTTCTTCCTTTAAGCCAACTTTTTATCCAAACAGCTAAGGTTCCACTGATCCCATGCCTCATAACTTTCTAGATGAGTCTCTCGTGGGGGACCTTGTCAAATGCCTTGCTAAGATCCATGTAGAAATCCATGACTCTACAACTCATGTTCTCAATACTATTTCTTTTTTTTCCTTTTTTCTAATTGCACAATTTGTTGTCTTTTGCACATTGATTGTCTTTGTGTGTAGTTTTTCATTGATTCTATCATGTTTCTTTGTACTTACTGTGAATGCCTGCAAGAAAATGAATCTCAAAGTTGTATATGGTGACCTATATGTATGTTCATAATAAATTTACTTTGAGCTTTGAGTTTTTATTAAACATTATTTTAAACTCTCATGCTAAAATCTTTGGGTTAGGATAATGCAATAAACACCCATCAATCTGAGTGATCAACCAATCACTCAGCACTGATCTCGCTTGAATGTGGAGAGTGTGAGAGGTACCTAATGAGTAGCATTAATGACCTCACCTTTGTCCCCCTGTGCCCACACCTTAGTGAGTTCCATGCCCGTCACTATGCTGCGCTCTTCTTCTGCTGTCTCTGTCTCCGAACTTACTTCTTTGGCAAGGACTCCCCACCCCGCACTGATGACCCTCCTCCTGTCTTCAACCCTCCTCCTCTTCCTGAACACTCCGCCTTGGTCTTCTGCCTGTTCTGACCTTTTCATTGCCAACTGCCAATGGGACATCAACCGTCTAAACTTCAAAACTCCTCTCTCCTATTCCAACCTCACCCCTTCCAAACTCTCTGCTCTCCACTCCCTCCACGCTAATCCTAACCTCACCATCTAATTCAGATAGCGGGGGTGCTGTAGTAGTCTGACCTGTACCTTGCTGAGGCCCAACGACAACTCTCAGACACCTCCCCTTACTTACCCCTCGAACAGCAGCCCATTAAGGAACACGAGGCCATTGTCTCTCACACCGTTACCAACCTATTGACTCTGGGGAACTCCCATCCACTGCCACCAACCTCATAGTTCCCGTCACCTGTGCTTCCTGTTTCTACTTCCTACCCAAAATCTACAAACCCGCTTGTCCAGGTAGACCCTTTGTTTCAGCTTGTTTCTGCCCCAATGAACTCATATCTGCATACCTTGACTCTGTTTTATCCCCCCAAGTTCAGTCCCTTCCCATCGACATAGGTGACACTTCACACACTCTTGATCTTTTTTCTTTTTTTTTGGCGTGTCCCTGTGTGTGTGTGTGCGTGCGTGCGTCCGTGATGATGTCTTTTCCATGGCTTTTACAGGGCGCAGAGAGAGAGAGAGACTGTGTGGTGCACCACTCCTCACACAGACATTTTCACATTACTTTTCCTTTTTATTTTATGAGGTCGAGTTGCGATCTCGACACTCAACCCGGCACAGATGGAAAGCGTATTCGGGAGCGGATCCAACTGGTTTCGAACCCAGGAATCTCTGCTCCCAGGTCCGGCACCGATGTCATTGCTCCACCAGCTCTTGATCTTCTCAATTATTTCCCGTTCCCTGGCCCCCATCATCTTATTTTTACCATGGATGTCCAGTCCCTATGCACTTCCATCCCCCACCAGGAAAGCATCAAAGCTCTCCGTTTCTTTCTGGACACCAGACCCAACCAGTTCACCACCACTACCACAATCCTCCACCTAGTGGAACTTGTCCTCACTCTAAATAATTTCTCCTTTGGGTCCTCCCACTTCCTTCAGAGAAAAGGGGTAGCCATGGGCACTCACATAGATCCCAGCTTTGCCTGCCTGTTCGTCAGCTACGTGGAACAGTCTATGTTCCAAACCTACACTGGTGACCGTCCCGCACTTTTCCTACACTATATTGATGACTGCATTGGTGCTGCTTCCTACACCCATGCTGAACTCATCAATTTCATCCACTTTGCCTCCAACTTCCACCCTGCCCTCTAATTTACCTGGTCCATTTCCAACACTTCCCTCTCCTTTTTCAATCTCATTGTCTCTACCTCCAGGGACAGCTTACCCACTGATATCTATTGTAAACCCACGGACTCTCACAGCTATACCTCTTCCTACTTGTAAGAACACCACCCCCTTCTCGCATTTCTTCCGCCTCCGCTGCAGCTGCTCTCAGGTTGGGGCTTTTCATTCTAGAATGAAAATGATGTCCTCCGTTTTTAAAGAAAGGGTCTTCCCTTCCTCTACCATCAATGCTGCTCTCAACTGCATTTCTTCCATTTCACACACGACTGCACTTATCCCGTCCTCTCGCCACCCTACGAGGGATAGGGTTCCTCTTGTCCCCACCTATCACCCCACCAGTCTCTGCATTTCAGAACATAATTCTCTGAAACTTCTGCCATCTCCAACAAGATCCCACCATCTTCCCCTCCCCCAAGTTTCTGCTTTCCACAGGGATCACTCTCTACATGACTCCCTTGTCTATTCGTCCCTCCCCACTGATCCCCCTCCCGGCACTTATCATTGCAAGCGGAACAAGTACTACACTTGCCCCTACACCTTCTCCCTCACTACCATTCAGGGCCCTGAATGGTCCTTCCAGGTGAGGTGACTTCACTTGTGGGTCTATTGGGGTCATTTACTGTGTTTGGTGCTCCTGGTGAGGCCTCCTGTATATCGGTGAGACCCGACATAGATCAGGAGACCACTTTGCTGAACACCTATGCTCCAACCACCTGAAAAAGTGGGATCTCCCAGTGGTTACCTTTTTTAATTCCATTTCTGATATGTCTAGACATATGTCATGATGAAGCCACACTTAGGCTGGGGGAACAGCACTATATATTCCATCTGGGTAGCCTGATGACATGAACATCGATTTCTTGAACTTCTGGCAGTGTGCCCCCGTCCGAACCCCCAATCTTTCACCATTCCCAATCCCCTATTCCCTCTCTCCTTGCCTGCCTCTCGCCTCCTCTGGTGCTCCTCCCTGTTTCTTTCAGAATCAGAATCAGAATCAAGTTTATTATCACCGGCATGTGTCGCAGAATTTGTTAACTTAGCAGCAGCAGTTCAATACAATACATAATATATAAGAAATAAATAAGAAATAAATTACAGTATATGTATATTGAATAGATTAAAAAACGTGCAAAAAACAGAATATATATAAAAAATGTGAAGTAGTTTTCATGAGTAGTTTTAAATGGAGGTCATTTAAAGGTGAAATTTTAAGGGTACAGGATCTTTATGTTCCTGTTAGGTTGAAAGGAAAGGTTAAAAGTTTGAGAGAACCATGGTTTTCAAGGGATATTGGAAACTTGGTTCGGAAAAAGAGAGGAATCTTCAATAAATATAGGCAGCTTGGAGTTAATGAGGTGCTCGAGGAATATAAAGAATGTAAAAAGAATCTTAAGAAAGAAATTAGAAAAGCTAAAAGAAGATACAAGAACAACAGGAATTCTGCCGATGGACGAAGGGTCTCGGCCTGAAACGTCGACTGCACCTCTTCCTATAGATGCTGCTTGGCCTGCTGCGTTCATCAGCAACTTTGAAGAAGATACAAGGCTGCTTTGGCAAGTAAGGTGAAAATAAATCCAAAGGGTTTCTACGGTTATGTTAATAGCAAAAGGATAGTAAGGGATAAAATTAGTCCCTTGGAGAATCAAAGTGGACGGCTATGTGCGGAGCCAAAAGAGACGGGGGAGATTTTGAACAATTTCTTTTCTTCGGTATTCACTAAGGAGAAGCATATTGAATTGTGTAAGGTAAAGGAAACAAGAAGGGTAGTTATGGAAAGTATGACAATTAAAGAAGAGGAAGTACTGGCGCTTTTAAGGAATATAAAAGTGGATAAGTCTCTGGGTCCGGACAAGATATTCCCTAGGACCTTGAGGGAAGTTAGTATGGAATAGCAGGGGCACTGACAGAAATATTTCAAAAGTCATTAGAAACGGGGATGGTGCCGGAGGATTGGCGTATTGCTCATGTGCTTCCATTGCTTAAAAGGGGTTCTAAGAGTAAACCTGGCAATTATCGGCCTGTGAGTTTGACGTCAGTGGTGGGTAAATTGATGGAAAGTATTCTTAGAAATGGTATATATAATTATCTGGATAGACAGGATCTGATTAGGAACAGTCAACATGGAATTGTGCGTGGAAGGTCATGTTTGACAAATCTTACTGAATTTTTTGATGATGTTACTAGGAAAGTTGACGAGGGTAAAGAGGTGGATGTTGTCTATATGGACTTCAGTAAGGCCTTTGACAAGGTTCCACACGGAAGGTTAGTTAGGAAGGCTCAATCATTAGGCATTAATATCGAAGTAGTAAAATGGATTCAGCAGTGGCTAGATGGGAGACGCCAGAGAGTAGTGGTGGATAACTGTGCGTCAGGTTGGAAAACAGTGTGTAGCGGTGTGCCTCAGGGATCTGTACTGGGTCCAATGTTGTTTGTCATATATATTAATGATTTGGATGATGGGGTGGTAAATTGGATGAGTAAGTATGCAGATGATACTAAGATAGGTGGCGTTGTGGATAATGAAGTAGGTTTTCAAAGCTTGCAGAGAGATTTAGGCCAGTTAGAAGAGTGGGCTGAAAGATGTCAGATGGAGTTTAATGCTGAAAAATGTGAGGTGCTACATTTTGGTAGGTCCAATCAAAATAGGACACACGTGGTAAATGGTAGGGCATTGAAGAATGCTGTAGAACAGAGGGATCTAGGAATAATGGTGCATGGTTCCCTGAAGGTGGAATCTCATGTGGATAGAGCGGTGAAGAAAGCTTTTGGTATGCTGGCCTTTATTAATCAGAGCATTGAGTATAGGAGTTGGGATGTAATGTTGAAATTGTATAAGGCATCGGTAAGGCCAAATTTGGAGTACTGTGTACAGTTCTGGTCACCAAATTATAGGAAAGATGTCAATAAAATTGAGAGAGTACAGAGGAGGCTTACTAAAATGTTGCCTGGGTTTCATCTCCTAAATTACAGAGAAAGGTTGAACAAGTTAGGTCTTTATTCTTCGGAGCGTAGAAGGTTGAGGGGGGACTTGATAGAGGTGATTAAAATTATGAGAGGGATTGATAGAGTTGACGTGGATAGGCTTTTTCCATTGAGAATGGGGAGATTCAAACAAGAGGACTTGAGTTGAGAGTTAAAGGGCAAAAGTTTAGGGGTATCATGAGGGGAAACTTCTTTACTCAGAGAATGGTAGCTGTGTGGAATGAGCTTCCAGCAAAAGTGGTTGAGGCAGGTTCGATGTTGTCGTTTAAAGTTAAGTTGGATAGATATATGGACAGGATAGGAATGGAGGTTTATGGGCTGAGTGCAAGTTGGTGGAACTAGCTGAGAGTAAGAGTTCGGCACAGACTAGAAGGGCCGAGATGGCTTGTTTCTGTGCTGTAATTGTTATATGGTTATATGAGTTCAATGTCCATTTAGGAATCTGATGGCAGAAGGGAAGAAACTGTTCCTGAATTGCTGAGTGTGTGCCTTCAGGCTTCTGTACCTCCTACCTGATGGTAACATTGAGAAAAAGGCATGCCCTGGGTACTGGACGTCCTTAATAATGTACGCTGCCTTTCTGAGACACCGCTCCCTAAAGATGTCCTGGGTACTTTGTAGGCTAGTACCCAACATTTAGCCAATTAAATTTACAGCCCTCGGCAGCTTCTGTCAGTCCTGTGCAGTAGCCCCCTCCCCCCATACCAGACCGTGATGCAGCCTGTCAGACTGCTCTCCACAGTACATCTATAAAAGTTTTTGAGTGTATCTGTTGACATGCCAAATCTCTTCAAACTCCTAATGAAGTATAGTTGCTGTCTTGACTTCTTTATATCTGCATCAATATGCTGGGACCAGGTTAGATCCTCAGAGATTTTGACACCCAGGAACTTGAAACTGCTCACTCTCTCCACTTCTGATCCCTCTATGAGGATTGGTATGTGTTCTTTCATCTTACCCTTCCTGAGGTCCACAATCAACTGCAGCACCTCTCCACTAGTTGGCATATCTCACTCCTGTACGCACTTTCGTCACCACCTGAAATTCTACCAACAATGGTGGTATCGTCAGCAAATTTATAGATGGTATTTGAGTTATGCCTACCCACACAGTCATGTGCATATAGAGAACAGAGCAGTGGGCTAAGCACACCAGTGTTGATTGTCAGCGAGGAGGACATGTTATCACCAATCTGCACAGATTGTAGTCTTCCAGTTAGGAAGTTGAGGATCCAATGGCATTCTTCCATGGCCTTCTGTCTCTTTTATCA
The DNA here is from genome assembly GCF_963921235.1 of Mobula hypostoma. Lineage (NCBI taxonomy): Eukaryota > Metazoa > Chordata > Chondrichthyes > Myliobatiformes > Myliobatidae > Mobula > Mobula hypostoma. The sequence continues at coordinate 113,516,480 of NC_086104.1, forward strand.
ATTTACTTCCCAGTTCTTTAATTCATACCCTACTCCTCAGTTTTCACCTATCACTCTGTGTTTCTCTTTCCCCTCCCTCACCTTTTAAATCGACTCCTCAGCATTTTTTCTTCAGTCCCGCTGAAGGGTCTCAGCCTGAAATGTTGACTGTACTCTTTTTCATCGATGCTGCCTGGCCTGCTGAGCTCCTCCAGCATTTTAAGTGCTACTTAATGAGTACTTTGCTTCAGTATTTACCAAGGAAAAAAGTATGGAAAACCAGAAGATCAGTGCTGAATGTATAAATATGTTAGGGTATTTAGAGGACAAGGAGGAGAAAGTGTTGGGCCTCCTAATGAGTAGTAATGAGATTAAGTCCCCAGGGCCCGATGGGATTTACCGCAGGTTATTAAAGGAGGCAAGACATGAGATGGCACCTGTGTACAACGTTCCTTTGATTGACATCTTCTGTCTGGATGATGGAACCACCTGTTTTACTTCTCTTACATTTGTTTCTCGTCTTGGTTGTAATTCTGGAACTGCTGAGACTGTGTTTTGCTGTCTGGATGTTTTAGTACTCTGCAGTTTCTGAGATTCTGGGAGGCACAGACAGTGTGAGTCAACCTCGTGGTGAGGAGCCTGCAGGATGGCGATTGAGCCAATGTTTGACCCCATTTTGCCAATTACAGTTTCCATTGTTTGCCAACTAAAGTGATGAGGGCGATTGAAGCATCGAACTGAGTGCAGAGGGAGAGTGCCAGCTGCCTGTTTTTTGATCGCTCTGTAGCGTAGATGGAAAGGTCTGGCGCTGGGCCTGGACAATGTTCCCTAGGTTTGTTTCTGCATTTTGAACCTGGGCTTGGACTATAAAATCGTTCTTTCAGTCTTATAGTTTTCATATTTTGTGTATTTTTGCCCAATCTTCTGGTATTTTTTGTGTGGGGAGGTGGATTTGGGGGTCATTATGCCTAATCCATTTTGTTCGTTTTTTGTGGGCGAGGAGGGATTTGGGGGTCGATGTGCCTGACTGTTTTGTTCATTTTTTTTTTACGCAGGAGTAGGGATTTCCACAGAATCCCTGTTTTCATCCAGGAGGTCAGTGTGGACATGGTGGAGGATTACAAATACCTGGAGATACGAATTGACAATAAACTGGACTGGTCAAAGAACACTGAGGCCGTCTACAAGAAGGGTCAGAGCCGTCTCTATTTCCTGAGGAGACTGAGGTCCTTTAACATCTGTCGGATGATGCTGAGGTTGTTCTACGAATCTGTGGTGGCCAGTGCGATCATGTTTGCTGTTGTGTGCTGGGGCAGCAGGCTGAGGGTAGCAGACACCAACAGAATCAACAAACTCATTCGTAAGGCCAGTGATGTTGTGGGGATGGAACTGGACTCTCTCACGGTGGTGTCTGAAAAGAGGATGCTATCCAAGTTGCATGCCATCTTGGACAATGTCTCCCATCCACTACATAATGTACTGGTTGGGCACAGGAGTACATTCAGCCAGAGACTCATTCCACCGAGATGCAACACAGAGCGTCATTCCTGCCTGTGGCCATCAAACTTTACATCTCCTCCCTTGGAAGGTCAGACACCCTGAGCCAATAGGCTGGTCCTGGACTTATTTCCTGGCATAATTTACATATTACTATTTAATTATTTATGGTTTATTACTATTTAATTATTTATGGTGCAACTGTAACGAAAACCAATTTTCCCCGGGATCAATAAAGTATGACTATGAGTATTTGGCGGTTGCTGTGTCTGTTCCATTTTGTTTGTTCTTTGTGGGCGAGGAGGGATTTGGGGGTCAATGTGCCTGATCCATTTTGTTCAATTTTTGTGGGCCATGCTGAACTGCACCCAGACTTCTCTGCAAATTTCTCTTAAATGTTGAAATCGAGCTTGCATGCACCACTTGTGGTGGCAGTTCATTCTACACCCTCGCAACCCTCTGAGTGAAGAAGTTTCCCTTCATGTTCCCCTTAAACTTTTCACCTTTCCCCTTTTACCCATGACCTCTAGTTGTAGTCCCACCCAACCTCAGTGGAAAAAGCCTACTTGCATTTACCCTATCTATACCCCTCATAATTTTGTACAATATCAAATTTTCCCTTCAATTTTCTATGTTCAAGAAATAAAGTCCTAACCTATTCAATCTCTCCTTATAACTCCGGTCCTCCAGCAACATCTTTGTAAATATTCTTTGTAAATTTTCTTAGTACACTTTCAACCTTTCCTGTTGGTAGGTGACTAGAACTGTACAGAATACTCCAAATTAGGCCTCACCAACATCTTATACAACTTCAATATAACAACCCGTCCATTGAACTCAATACTTTGATTTATGAAGGCCTACGTGCTAAAAGCTTTATGACCCTATCTATCTGTGCCGCCACTTTCAATGAAATATGGACCTGAATTCCCAAATGTCTTTATTCCACCACACTCCTCAGTGCCCTACCAATCACTATGTAAGATCTACCCTGGTTGGTCCCACCAAAGTGCAATATCTTGCAATCATCTGCCATTTTTTGGCCCATTTTTCCACTGGTGCAGATCCCGCTGCAAGCTTTGATAGTCTTCCTCGTTGTCCACTACATCGCCAGTCTTGGTGTCATCCGCAAATTTGCTGACTCAGTTAACTACATTATCATCCAGATTATTTATATAGATGGCAAACAAATATGGGCCCAGGACTGAACCCTGCGGCACTCCACTAGTCACTGGCCTCTAGTCAGAGAGGCAAACATCGACTACCACTCTCTGGCATGTCCCACAGAGCCAATGGCTAAACCAGTTTACCATCTCACCTTGAATGCCGAGTGGCTGAACCTTCTTGACCAACCTCTGATGCCTCAGAATAGATGGGGGTTCTTCTAGAATGGAGATGAGGAATTTCTTTAGCTTGAGAGTTGATTGATTCTTGATTGGTCAGGACATGAAGGGATATGGGGAGAAGGGAGGAGATTGGGGTTGAGAGGAAGATTGGATCAGCCATGATGAAATGGCTGAGCAGACTCAATGGGTCAAATGGCCTAATTCAGCTCCAATATCTTATGGTGTTATGCAGGACCTTGTCAAAGGCCTTGCTAAAGTTCATGTGGGCAACATCCACTGCCTTGCTTTCATCAACTTTCCCGTTATCTTCTTTGAACAACTCTATAAAATTGCATAGAGACAGACCTACCAGACAGAAGGGTGTTTTAAATATCTGTCAAGGCCCCTGCAACTTGCCTGATGAAACATCTTGTCAGACCCTGAGGATTTATCCACACTAATATGCCTCCAGACAGCAACCACCTCCTCCTCTGTAATAAGACCATGAGACATAGGAGCAGAATTAGGCCATTTGGCCCATCGAGTCTGTTCCACCATTCAATCATGGGTGATCCTTTTCTCCCCTCCTCAGCCCCACACCCCAGCCTTCTCCCTGTAACTTTTGACGTTGTGTCCAATCGAGAACCTATCTATCTCTGCCTTAAATACACCCAACGACCTGGCCTCCACAGCTGTCTGTGGTAACAAATTCCACAAATTCACCACCCTCTGGCCAAAGAAATTTCTCCCATCTCTGTTTTAAATAGACGTCACTCTATCCTGAAGCTGTGCCCTCTTGTCCTGGACTTCCCCACCATAGGAAACATTCTTTCCACATCTACTCTGTCTAGGCCTTTTAACGTTCGAAAGGTTTCATTGAGATCCCCATCCTTCTAAATTCCAGCGAGTACAGATCCAGAGCCATCAAACATTCCTCGTATGATAACCCTCTCATTCCCAGAATCATCCTTGTGAACCTCCTCTGGACCCTCTCCAATGTCAGCACATCTTTTCTTAGGGCCCATGAGGGGCCCAAAACTGTTCACGATACTCAAGGTGAGGCCTCACCAGTGCCTTATAAAGCCTCAGCATCACATCCCTGCTCTTGTATTCTAGACCTCTTGAAATGAATGCTAACATTGCATTTGCCTTCCTCACCACTAACTCAACCTGCAAGTTAACCTTTAGGGTGTTCTGCACAAGGACTCCCAAGTCACTCTGTATTTCAGTTACTGGATTTTCTCTCCGTTTAGAAAATAGTCTGCACATTTATTTCTTCTACCAAAGCGCATGACCATGCATTTTCCAACATTGTGTTTCATTTGCTACTTTCTTGCCTATTCTCCTAATCTGTCTAAATCCTTCTGCAGCCTACCTGTTTCCTCAACACTACCTGCCCCTCCACCAATCATCTGCAAACCTGGCAACAAAGCCATCTATCCCATCATCTAAATCATTGATATACAGCATAAAAAGAAGTGGTCCCAACACCGACCCCTGCGGAACACCACTGGTCACTGGCAGCCAACCAGAAAAGGATCCTTTTATTCCCACTCGCTGATCCTACCAATCAACCAATGCTCTAACCATGTTAGTAACTTTCCTGTAATATCATAGGCTCTTAACTTGGTAAGCAGCCTCATGTGTGGCATCTCGTCAAAGGCCTTCTGAAAGTCCAAATATACAACAACCACTGCAACCCCTTATCTATCCTACTTGTAATCTGCTCAAATAATTCCAACAGATTTGTCAGGCAAGATTTTCCCTGAAGGAAACCATGCTGACTTTGTACTATCTTGTCCTGTGTCACCAAGTACTCCATCACCTCATCCTTAACAATTGACTCCTGGGCTGGCTGATGGCGCAATGACATCGGCGCCAGACCCGGGAACCTCTCGAAACCAGTCAGGTCCGCCCCTGAGGATGCTTTCCATCTATTGAGTGTCGAGACTGCAACTCTACCTCGTAAAACAAAGGGAAAATACTGCGAAAGTGTCTGTGTGAGGAGTGGCTCGCCACACAGTCTCTCTCACTCCCTCTGCACCTTGGAAAAAGCCATGAAAAATCCATAATCACGGACGCATGCGTGGACACGCAGATGTACACGCATAGACTCGCACGCACACAGGCACACGCCAAAAAAAAACAACAAACAATTGACTCCAACATCTTCCCAACCACTATACAGTGGCATGCAAAAGTTTGGGCACCCCTCATCAAAATTTCTGTTACCGTGAGTAGTTAAGCGAGTAAAAGAAGAACTGATTTCCAAAAGGCATAAAGTTAAAGATGACACATTTCCTTAATATTTTAAGCGAGAAAACTTTTTTATTTCCATCTTTTACAGCTTCAAAATAACAAAAAAGGAAAAGGGCCTGAAGCAAAAGTTTGGGCACCCTGCATGGCAGTACTTAGCAACACCCCCTCTGGCAAGTATCACAGCTTGTAAACACTTTTTGTAGCCAGCTAAGAGCCTTTCAATTCTTGTTTGGGGGATTTTCGCCCATTCTTCCTTGCAAAAGACTTCCAGTTCTGTGAGATTCTTGGGCCTTCTTGCACGCACTACTCTTTTGAGGTCTATCCACAGATTCTTGATGATGTTTAGGTCGGTGAGGGCCATGGCAAAACCTTCAGCTTGCATCTCTTGAGGTAGTCCATTGTGGACTTTGAGCTGTGTTTAGGTTCATTATCCTGTTGTAGAAGCCATCCTCTTTTCATGTTCGGCTTTTTTACAGACAGTTTGATGTTTGCTTCCAGAATTTGCTGGTATTTAATTGAATTCATTCTTCCTTCTATCAGTAAATGTTCCCGTGCCACTGACTGCAACACAAGCCCAAAGCATGATGGATCAACCCCCGTGCTTAACAGTTGGAGAGGTGTTCTTTTCATGAAATTCTGCTCCGTTTTTCTCCAAACATACCTTTGCTCATTGTGGCCGAAAAGTTCTATTTTAACTTCATCAGTCCACAGAACTTGTTTCCAAAATGCATCAGGCTTGTTTAGATGTTCCTTTGAAGCTTTTGAATAGAGAATCTGTGGATAGACCTCAAAAGAGCAGTGTATGCAAGATGGCCCAAGAATCTCACAGAACTAGAAGCCTTTTGCAAGGAAGAATGGGTGAAAATCCCCCAAACAAGAATTGAAAGACTCTTAGCTGGCTGCAAAAAGCATTTACAAGCCGTGATACTTGCCAAAGGGGGTACTACCATGCAGGGTGCCCAAACTTTTGCTTCGGGCCTTTTTCCTTCTTTGCTATTTTGAAACTGTAAAAGATGGAAATAAAAAAGTTTTCTTGCTTAAAATATTAAAGAAATGTGTCATCGTTAACTGATTTTGGAAATCAGTTCATCTTTTACTCACTTAGCTATTCACAGTAACAGAAATTTTGACCAGTGGTGCCCAAACTTTTGCATGCCACTGTATAGGCATCCGTTAGTCTCATGAGACCATGGATTTGTGCCTTGGAAAGTTTCCAGGGCACAGGCCTGGGCAAGGTTGTATGGAAGACTAGCAGTTGCCCAAGCTGCAAGTCTCCCCTCTCCATGCCACTGATGTTGTACAAGGGAAGGGCATTAGGACCCATACAGCTTGGCACCGGTGTCATCGCAGAGCAATGTGTGGTTAAGGACACACATTGGCCTTGCTCAAGGACACAACACGCTGCCTCAGCCAAGGCTTGAACTAGCGACCTTCAAATCACTGGACGAGCGCCTTAACCACTTGGCCATGCGCCAACACGCCACTGAGGTCAGGCTAACTGGTATATAATTTCCTTTCTGCTGCGTTCCTCTTTTCTTAAAGAGTGGAATGACATTTAAAATTTTCCAGTCCTCTGGCACCATGCCAGAGTCCAATGATTTTTTTTGAAAGATCATTACTAATGGCTCGTCAATCTCTAACACTATCTTTTTCAGAACCCTAGGGTGCAGTTCACCTGGTCCAGGTGACTTATGTACCCTTAGATCTTTCAGCTTTCTGAGCACCTATTAAGTAATAGTAACTGCACTCATTTCTCCTCCCTCACACACTGGCTTCCACAGTGAAGACTGATGCAAAATACTCAGTTAGTTCATCTGTCATTCCCAGTCCCCCGTTATTATTTCTCTGGCCTTGTTTTTCTAGCAGTCCTATATCCACTCTCATCTCTCTTTTATCTTAATAGTTAAGCAGTGAAGGGGTTAACAATTCTAGTGGATGACCTTACAATAAACCCTAAACATTTAAATTCCCATCTCACCTCTCTGCTTTTTGAACTTTTGAGGAATTTTCAGCATATCCTCATTTAATTTCAGATATTCTGTGTCAAAAATATATTGTTCTTTGTTTGAATGAATGCAGTTGTTAACCTTTGGTAATACACCGTTCCCTCCCATAAGGCTCAGGATGAATCTGTGGGAATCAAAGCGCCAGTGGAACCTCCTATAATGAAATTTGTGGAATTTCCTTCCTTTCAAATCTTTATATGAGATATCTCCCCTCTAACTTTGAGTCCAGATGAAGGGTCTCAACTCGAAACATCAACCACCCACATTCCTCCAATGGGCTTTGAGCCCGAGTTCCTCCAGCTTTCTGTCTATTTTGGATTCCTGCTTCTGCAGTCCCTTGTGCCTCCTATAATGTTACTATATGTTGGTTCTCTTTTTCTTTGCCACACCAGTAGCTGAACTGCACATCTCAATAATATGCCTCACATATTGAGCTCAAAGGAATCACTGGGTTCTAGAATCCCTGAAATCATCACTGCACAAGAAGTGGCCTTTGGTTAACTAAATCTATGGTAGCTCCCTGCAGCTCAAGTTATTCAGTCCCAACCTCCTTCTTGCTCTCTATAGTCCTGCAGAATATTTTCTCTCAAAGCAACACACACAAAATGCTGGAGAAACTCAGCAGATCAGCAAGTCAGGCATCATCAGTGGACAGGGCTATACATTTGATGTTTTGGGGTGAAACCTTCCTTCAATTTTGGAAAGAAAGGGATAAAAAGCCAGAATAAGATGATGGGGAGAGGGGAAGAAATACAAGCTGAAAGGTTTTAGATGAAACCAGGTGGGTGTGGAGGCGGGGAGAGTGAGAAGCTGGGAGGAGGTAGGTGGAAAAGGTAAAGGACTGAAAGAAAGTATAGGATGGGAGCAGACATGAGGAAAAAGGGAAGGAGGAGGGGCACCAGTGGCCTAAGGTAGAAGGAGATAAGTTACTAACTTCAAACCCTCTGCATAATCACTCAAAGAGTTGAACTGCACGTGCATGAACAGCTGTATAACTCATCTCCCTCTACCTTAGGCCATGATCTTATCAATCACCCCTGCTGTGGACCACTTTCTCGAGGTCCAAGTCGGCATGACTTCGACAAAGATGGGATCCATATGCTCCACAACCGCTGGACTAAGTGTGTAAATGTAGGAGGGGACTATGCTGAAAAATAAATGTGCCAGGTTTTCAAAAATTGACTGCTTCTAACTTATAACTTAAAATTGAACTGATCAATCACCCCTCGTAAGTTGATAGGATGAATATTAGGATGTTGTGTTGGCCTTCATTAGTTGGAAAATTGAGTTCAAGAGCCCTAAAGCAATGTTACAACTCTATAAGACCCTGATTAGATCAGTTCCGATCACATCATTATAGGAATGATATGGAAGCTTTAGAGAGGGTGCAGATGAGATTTATCAGGATGCTGCTTGGATTGGTGAGCTAAGGCTTCTTTTTTTGGAATGACAGAGGATGAGATAGATATGTATAAGACTATGAGAGGTATAGATAGAGTAGATAGGCAGAGACTTTTACCTAGGGTGCCAGTGGCCAATGCCAAAGGACATTTGTTTAAGGAGAATGGAGGAATGCTTCGGGGAGATGTCAGAGGTAGGGATTTGACTGGAGAGAGTGGCAGTTGACTGGAACACACCGCCGGGGGAGGTGGATGAGGCTGATACAATAAGAGTACTGAAGAGACTCTTAGATAGACACATGATGTAAGAAAACTGGACGGTTATGGTTTATATGTAGGAGGGAAAGGTTAGGTTGATCATGGAGTACGTTTATATAGATTGGCACAGCATCACTGTGCTGTACAGTTCTATGTTCTAAGTTCTTAGGGTTACTACTAATGGGAATAACCTCCTCCTATCTAAAACAGATGTGGTCTTCAGCTTTATCAAGCCTTACTCATAACTTACTTTGTTTCCAAAAAAATATTGATGCAGTTACAAAGGCAGCAAACCAGTGGCTATACTTCATTAGGAGACTGAGGAGATTTTTTCATGTCACCAAAGGCATTTTCTCCAGATATAACTTCAACAAACTTTAGCGAGTTTCTCCAGAGATACTGTGGACACGCATTCTGACTGTTACGTCACTGTCTGGAATGCAGAGGGTTGTTGACTCATCAATTTCATCAGAGACAGTAGCCTCGAGAAGGTGGCATCCATCACCATCAAGGATATGCCCTCTTCTCATTACCACCATTAGGGAGGAGGTACAGACAGAACCCTGAAGACATACATGCAATGTTGAAAAAACAGTTTCATCCCCTCCGCCATCAGAATTCTGAATGGTCCACGAGCCTATGAATATTATTCTGTCCTGTTGACTGTACCTCTTCCTAGAGATGCTGCCTGGCAGCAACTTTGATGTGTGTTGCTTGAATTTCCAGCATCTGCAGAAGTCCTCGTGTTTGCAATATTATTTTGCTCTCTTTTTGCACTTTTTTATATTCTTTATTGTAACCTACGATAATTTTTTTATCATTACACTGTACTACTGCAGCTAAACAACAAATTTCATGACATGTACAGGTGATAATAAGCCTAATTTTAATTCTGAACCAGCCCAGTTTTTCCCATCAAACTTTGTGGTGGAAATTTCTCTAGTAAATCTCACCAGACCCGTTCTAAGAATTTCATATACTTCCAGAATTGGACACAATAGGCAAGTTATGGTTTACTATGTTGCTGACATCTGTGCAATTAACATCCTTCTGTTGAATAGTGTTTCTGTGAACCATGTGAACAATCAATTATTTTCTGCAAATAAATACTGGTCAAAATGACTGCAACAGTTAACTTCAGTTTTCAGGAAGGAATCAATCCATTCCATTCAATTACAGGCATCCTTTGGGACGGTTTACGTTGCCTTCTTGTTTCTTTGGTATTTGGACTGCTATGGTAAATTCTGTAAGTGCATTTGTAAGAAATTTTAAATCTACCAGATATTAGATTGCTTCAAAAGAACTTGGTTATATTTTAGCTGCACAGCAACAAAATCCAGGGGTGTATGAGCCTTCTCGGAGGATTTTACGATCAGAATGTGACCACCCAACATGCTTTAAGCAATGAAAATAAACTGGAAATCTAAAGTCAGCCAAGATCAAAAGGTAGAGCCGAATCAAAGGGCCGAATAGCCTAATTCTGCTTTATGTCTTATGGTCTAAAATTAAATTTAGACAGATTAGGAGAATGGACAAAGAAGTGTCAGATGGGATACTGCGTAGGGAGTATACGGTCATGAAGTTTGGTGGAAGGAGTAGACTATTTTCTAACTGGAGAAAATTCAGAAATCAGACGTGCAAAGGGACTTGGGTGTCCTCTTGCAGAATTTCCTAAAAGTTAATTTGCAGATTAGAAGGACGTCCCTTTAAAATTGAGATGAGGAGGAATTTCTTTTGCCAGAGAGTGGTAAATCTGTGGAATTCATTGCCACAGACTGACATGGAGGTCGAGTCACGGGTATATTTAAAGTAGTGGTTGATATGTTCTTAGTTAGTCAGGGCATCAAAGGTTACGTGGAGAAGGCAGAAGAATGGGGTTGAGAGGGATAATAATTCGGCCATGATTGAATGGCAGAACAGACTGGATGGGCTGAACGGCCTAATTCTGCTTCCATGTCTTATGGTCTAAACAAAAAATGCTGGAAGCACGCAGATGGTTTCCGTGGAAAGAGAATTAGAGTTAACATTTCAGGTCAAAGGCCCTTTGAAGTGAACTGGTGAAGTGAAAAAAACAGTATTAATTTGCAAAAGGGCTGTGGGACATGCCCAAAGGGGCTTTGATCCTGAAAAATTGCCTCTCTTTTTAGAGATCTGACCTACTGTGCTTTCAGCATTTTCTGCTTTCAAATTACATCTATTTAAAAAACAATATAAATTAAATGGCAATTTCTATTTCCTATGAAAAACAATGAGATAATCTAATTATATGATAAGGATTGGGAATTGGAGGGATGGGGGATGAATGCTAGTTTGGACACAGAGAACATTTTTAGTGCTATGGAACTCTTCACCAGGGAGGTGAAGTGGAGAAAGAAGGAACTACAAGAGCACAGCAACCCCTGAATCCTCAGCAGATGAAATGAATTGAAATCTCAGGATCTGACTCAGAAGTGAGACAGACATCCCCCATTTTCTGAAACCAGTTTGAGCCCTGAATCTGAATCCATAGTTTGCATTATTAGGATAAGACATGTAAACTGCTTTTGTAAAGGACATGGAGTCTTGGAGTACTACAACACAGAAACAGGCCCTCCAGCCTATCTACTGACTCGACCTCCTGCCTAGTCCTATACACCTACATCATGAATGCATCCCTCCACACCCCTCCCATCCATGTGTCTATCCAAACATCCCTTAAATGTTGCAATTGAACCTGCACCTACTACTTCCACAAGCAGCTTGTTCCACACTTGAACTACCAACTCAGATTCCCTTAAATATTTCACCTTTTACCCTAAACCTGCAGTATGTCCTAGTCTCACCCAACCTGAAAGAATAAAAAGCCTGCAAACATTCACCTTACCTATACCCCTCATATATCTTCAGATTTCTGAAAGTCCATGAACTTTCCTCACTATTCTGCTCTCTATTGGCACGACTCAATTTTTATATATTTTGTATTGTAACTTATAGTATTGTTTAATGTAATGCACAGTATTGCTGCCACAAAACAACGAATTCCATGATATGACAGTGATGTTAAGGCGGGAAATCAAAACCGTGAAAAGGTAGAATCAGATATTGACCTTGGTCCCATAATAATTCCCACGCATGCACTTTGATTCAGCATGATCGAAATTTTTAGACAAATTAACCAGAACTGCTTCCTTCAGTAAAATGTTGTACAAGTCAATTGTGTGTTAGTGCTTTTATGTGGTTAAGATTTTTACTGCTATGCTGTAGGTATTTCATTTTAGCAGTTCTGTAAGAGCAGTCCATTGTGCTTTTAGCATGTTCGCATTTTAGCTAAAGATGTTGTGTCAGCCAATCAGGATGGTGGAATTGGGAGAAGGTTCTCGAGAACGCTGGGCGGAGAGTTTTGTGACAGAGACACTGGTGTGGGTTGAGGTCTTTTTGGCAGGAACTGGAAGAAGACAGGAGGGAAGATGACTGAGGATGCCGTCCCTGTTGCAGAAGTTGCTTTGTGTAGATGAAAGGAGGAAGGACCAATACTCCTGTGGGGGGCCCGTTTGCTCAAGATGGATTTTGAGATGGGTTCAAGGGTCTGCTGATGGGTCTCGGCCCGAGACATCAACTGTGCTCTTTTCCAGCAATGCTGCTTGGCCTGCTGAATTCTTCCAGCATTTTGAGTGTGTTGGATGGATTTCCAACATCTGCAGATTTTCTCTAAATAACAGATTGAACAAGACTTCTCAGGATTAGAAACTAACTGCAAACAGACTAAACTGAATGTGACCTCAGACCTACCACCTCATATGTGGTTTCTGAAATGCCAAGCATTTTGAAGCAGGATCACGTAGTGAGGGGAAAGAGGTGTTCATCTAGGCACTGTGCCCACAGCCTGGCAATGAATTCCAAGCTAAAACAGACATCAAGTCAGGATACAAAGCAGTTTGGCCCCCACCTATAGGAAAGGTGTCAGTAAGACTGAAAAAGTGAAGAGAAAATTTACAAGGATATCTCTGGGACTTGAGTTACAGGGAAAGGTCATATAGGTCAGGACCATATTCCCTGGAGCACAGGAGAATGAGGGGAGATTTATAGAGGTACACAAAATTATGAAGGGTACAGATGGGTGAATACATGTAGACTTTTCTCCCCCTTAGTTGAAACAAGAACTAGAGATCAAAGGTTTAGGGTGAAAGGGGAATCTGAGGAGAATCTTCTTCACTCGAAGGATGGTGCAAGCACAGAATGAGCTGCTAGAGTAATTTTAGAGAAGTTTGCATAGGTATGAGAGAGGTATGGGTGAACTAGATGGTAGATAAGACCAGCAGGAACTAGACGGGCCGAAGAGCCGGTCTCTCTGCTGTTGTGCTTTATGATCTATGAGTCACAGTTGGATTTTGCTTTTCAGATTCATCATACCCGAACATATCAAATACAATACAATGTTTGGTTGCCTGGCACTGGAATTTCTTATCTCATTCGGCACAAGGTTCATGGAGATATTGATCATAAAGTGTAGATTATTTGGAAATGGGAAATGCAGAATATTTCCACCAGATGGAAGGGAGGACACTGAGATAGGTGCCTCTGGTGTCAAATGGCAACAGCACTTAAAAAATGAAATTTTCATATCTGAAGTAGAAAATTATATTGGTCTGGAGGAAGGAGCAAGGAAGGGAGGTTTATTGCACGTCAACCAAAGAACCAGTAGGTGGAATAGAATGAATAGCCTCAAAGAACAAACTGCTGGAAGAACTCAGTAGAGATCTTGAATTAGGATTGAAATTTAAATTTACAGACCAAAATATTTTTTTTTTAAACCTCTTACTTCTCTTTCCTTTTGAACACATTTGCTATTTCCCAGTCTATTGGAAACATCCCCAAATCTGTTCTTTTCCCCCTTTGGCAATTAAAACCAATTCAGTAACTATCCAACCAGCCGTTTCTTTAAAGAGTCTGTAGACCCAACAACATTGTTCCCAATAAGCTGTACAGGTGCGGGGCCTCACAGTTACTGAAATACTCCTGCATACATAGCCTTTGTTGCCAGGCAGCTACAACTTTCTTTTATATAATGTTAAAATAATTTTGAAATTATGCTGATATAATTTTGAAATCTATGTTAATAAAATTGTAAAATACCCTGTAATTATATGTTAAATGAATATAATCCATAAATTTTCTAAATAATAAATGTACCACAAGCTTTACTTTGAAACATTTTAGAGCTTCAACGTAATTACACTGTCAGTTATAACACTGTTACAAATTGTAACAATAAACACAGAATGGAAGTCGGTAGCTCATTGTTAATAAACTGCCAGCCCGCTGAATGCCTACGCTGTTCAGTCAAAACATTTTACTTTTGCCATTGTGCCTGTCAGTTATTTTGACTGCCTGACATTGTTTACTTGTGTTGTGAGATGTGGTTTGTGTTTGTTTGAAGTGAAAAATTCTATATTCAAACTTTTTTGGTAAGTACCTTTCAAACAAAATCATAACCTAATAAAAATTTTTTATAATTAAAAATTGTTAGGACAAAGTAAAAATTGTTTCTATAAAATTATTTGCATGACTGTGGCAATTTATTAAGATTATACAATTTTTGACAACTTTAAAATTTTCAAACAATTATTTTTAGTATTCTCAAATATGCAAATTACGTTTAGTATCCTAATAATGTCAAAAAGAAAAACAGAAGAGTGAAATGCGTTGAAGAACAAAGCTTGTATAAAATTTAAGGTAGAATGGTTTTTGCAACTCATAGATACTGAACTACAGTCTTGGCATCAAAAGCAAAACAATAAAAATTGGCAATATTTTTACATATCAAGATACTGGTGATATATGCACCATTTATGTGGAAGCAAAACTTGGGGTGAGTTCAGTAGTGAAAAAAATGGGAAGAATGTAAGTTAGATTACTTGAGACAACATTTTAACCAGAGAATTCATACAGATGCAGATACCAAATTAGTCAACCAGAAGAAATGTGGAATTTTGTGCATATCAACTGAAACGCCAAAAGAGAGCGACGCAAGAGTGAAACAAAATGCATTAAAGAAGTCTAACGCTGATTTAGTCACAGTGGTAAGTGATAATGTTATATTAGAAATTAATATTAATGCTCCTATGCATTCTGTGTCAGAAATTGATACACAATTTTGAATTTAGGAAAGAGAATGCTGTACAACTAACAAAAAAGATATTCAGCTATGACGAAAGATATCAAAGCAATATCGTGATTTCAAATTTGTTGTTTCTGAGAAAGTTAAGACCGTTCAATTAAGATGCTCATGGATATGTTGAACTTTCTGCTTAGAAATGAAGAACTTGAAGAACTGTCAATTCTTGTTCACATCATTGAAACATTTCAAGCTTCTAGTGCTGTCTGCAAATGTGGATTCTGTCTTAGGAATTCAATCAAATGTAAATCCAGAAACAAACTACAAGAGGATCATTTGGATAATCTAATGTGGATTAAGACATATTTTTCATCTGGACGTAAAGTTCATCTGGACAGTGTTTATAGACAAACAACAGGAATTCTGCAGATGCTGGAAATTCAAGCAACACACATCAAAGTTGCTGGTGAACGCAGCAGGCCAGGCAGCATCTCTAGGAAGAGGTACAGTCGACGTTTCAGGCCGAGACCCTTCGTCAGGACGAACTGAAGGAAGAGTGAGTAAGAGATTTGAAAGTTGGAGGGGGAGGGGGAGATCCAAAATGATAGGAGAAGACAGGAGGGGGAGGGATGGAGCCAAGAGCTGGACAGGTGATTGGCAAAAGGGATACGAGAGGATCATGGGACAGGAGGTCCGGGAAGAAAGACAAGGCGGGGGGGAACCCAGAGGATGGGCAAAGGGACCGAGGGAGAAAAAGGAGAGTGAGAGAAAGAATGTGTGTATAAAAATAAATAACAGATGGGGTACGAGGGGAAGGTGGGACATTAGCGGAAGTTAGAGAAGTCGATGTTCATGCCATCAGGTTGGAGGCTACCCAGACGGAATATAAGGTGTTGTTCCTCCAACCTGAGTGTGGCTTCATCTTTACAGTAGAGGAGGCCGTGGATAGACATGTCAGAATGGGAATGGGATGTGGAATTAAAATGTGTGGCCACTGGGAGATCCTGCTTTCTCTGGCGGACAGAGCGTAGGTGTTCAGCAAAGCGGTCTCCCAGTCTGCGTCGGGTCTCGCCAATATATAAAAGGCCACATCGGGAGCACCGGACACAGTATATCACCCCAGCCGACTCACAGGTGAAGTGTCACCTCACCTGGAAGGACTGTTTGGGGCCCTGAATGGTGGTAAGGGAGGAAGTGTAAGGGCAGATGTAGCACTTGTTCCGCTTACACGGATAAGTGCCAGGAGGGAGATCAGTGGGGAGGGATGGGGGGGACGAATGGACAAGGGAGTCACGTAGGGAGCGATCCCTGCGGAAAGCAGAGAGAGATGGGGAGGGAAAGATGTGCTTAGTGGTGGGATCCCGTTGGAGATGGCGGAAGTTACGGAGAATAATATGTTGGACCCGGAGGCTGGTGGGGTGGTAGGTGAGGACCAGGGGAACCCTATTCCTAGTGGGGTGGCGGGAGGATGGAGTGAGAGCAGATGTACGTGAAATGGGGGAGATGCGTTTAAGAGCAGAGTTGATAGTGGAGGAAGGGAAGCCCCTTTCTTTAAAAAAGGAGGACATCTCCCTCATCCTAGAATGAAAAGCTTCATCCTGAGAGCAGATGCGGCGGAGACGGAGGAATTGCGAGAAGGGGATGGCGTTTTTGCAAGAGACAGGGTGAGAAGAGGAATAGTCCAGATAGCTGTGAGAGTCAGTAGGCTTATAGTAGACATCAGTGGATAAGCTGTCTCCAGAGACAGAGACAGAGACAGAGAGATCTAGAAAGGGGAGGGAGGTGTCGGAAATGGACCAGGTAAACTTGAGGGCAGGGTGAAAGTTGGAGGCAAAGTTAATAAAGTCAACGAGTTCTGCATGCATGCAGGAAGCAGCGCCAATGCAGTCGTCGATGTAGCGAAGGAAAAGTGGGGGACAGATACCAGAATAGGCATGGAACATAGATTGTTCCGGGTCTTTATGTGCTGCTATTGTGACTCCCGTCTCCCCTTCCCCCACCAATACTCTGCAATCCCGTTTCCTTCAGATCCCATCGTCAGCTCCTGGGTCCTCAGAGGTTCCATCTTCCTCTCACCCCAACCCTCCCCTCTCCCCTCTCCCCTCCCCCCCCCGATCCCAGCTCTCATCCGTGCCAGGTCTTTACCATCCCCTCCGACCTTCAACTGTCGGAGGTAGAACGCTCTGTCCTCAGTAAGGGCCTCACCTTTGTCCTCCTTCGCCCACACCTCAGTGAGTTCCACATTCGCCATGATGTGGAACTCTTCTTCCGCCGTCTCTGTCTCCGAGCCTACTTCTTCGGCAAGGACTCTTCCACCCCCACTGATGACCCCTTCTCCCGTCTTCAACCCTCCTCTTCTTCATGGACACCCCGCTCTGGTCTTCTGCCTGCTCTGGATCTCTTTATCGCTAACTGCTGACGGGACATCAACCGTCTCGACTTCACCGCACCTTGTCCCCATTCCAACCTCACTCCTTCGGAACGCTCTGCTCTCCACTCCCTCCGCACTAATCCTAACCTTATTATTAAACCTGCTGATAAGGCGGGTGCTGTTGTAGTCTGGCGTACTGACGTCTACCTTGCCGAGGCACAGCGACAACTCGCGGATACCTCCTCTTATTTACCCCTCGATCATGACCCCATTAAGGAGCACCAGGCCATTGTCTCCCACACCATCACCGACTTTATCCGCTCAGGGGATCTCCCATCCACTGCTACCGACCTTATAGTTCCCACACCTCGCACTTCCCGTTTCTACCTCCAACTCAAGATCCACAAACCTGCCTGTCCTGGCCGACCTATTGTCTGAGCTTGCTCCTGCCCCACCAAACTCGTTTCTGCATACCTCAACACGGTTTTATCCCCCCTTGTTCAATCCCTTCCTACCTATGTTCGTGACACTTCTCACGCTCTTAAACTTTTCAATGATTTTAAGTTCCCCAATCCCCACCGCTTTATTTTCACCATGGATGTCCAGTCCCTATATACTTCCATCCCCCATCAGGAAGGTCTCAAAGCTCTATGCTTCTTTTTGGATTCCAGACCTAATCAGTTCCCCTCTACCACCACTCTGCTCCGTCTAGCGGAATTAGTCCTTACTCTTAATAATTTCTCCTTTGGCTCCTCCCACTTCCTCCAATCTAAAGGTGTAGCTACGGGCACCCGTATGGGTCCTAGCTATGCCTGCATTTTTGTTGGCTTTGTGGAACAATCTATGTTCCGTGCCTATTCTGGTATCTGTCCCCCACTTTTCCTTCGCTACATCGACGACTGCATTAGCGCTGCTTCCTGCACGCATGCAGAGCTCGTTGACTTTATTAACGTTGCCTCCAACTTTCACCCTGCCCTCAAGTTTACCTGGTCCATTTCCGACACCTCCCTCCCCTTTCTAGATCTTTCTGTCTCTGTCTCTGGAGACAGCTTATCCACTGATGTCTACTATAAGCCTACTGACTCTCACAGCTATCTGGACTATTCCTCTTCTCACCCTGTCTCTTGCAAAAACGCCATCCCCTTCTCGCAATTCCTCCGTCTCCGCCGCATCTGCTCTCAGGATGAAGCTTTTCATTCTAGGATGAGGGAGATGTCCTCCTTTTTTAAAGAAAGGGGCTTCCCTTCCTCCACTATCAACTCTGCTCTTAAACGCATCTCCCCCATTTCACGTACATCTGCTCTCACTCCATCCTCCCGCCACCCCACTAGGAATAGGGTTCCCCTGGTCCTCACCTACCACCCCACCAGCCTCCGGGTCCAACATATTATTCTCCGTAACTTCCGCCATCTCCAACGGGATCCCACCACTAAGCACATCTTTCCCTCCCTCCCTCTCTCTGCTTTCCGCAGGGATCGCTCCCTACGCGACTCCCTTGTCCATTCGTCCCCCCCATCCCTCCCCACTGATCTCCCTCCTGGCACTTATCCGTGTAAGCGGAACAAGTGCTACACATGCCCTTACACTTCCTCCCTTACCACCATTCAGGGCCCCAAACAGTCCTTCCAGGTGAGGCAACACTTCACCTGGGATGATATACTGTTTCCGGTGCTCCTGATGTGGCCTTTTATATATTGGCGAGACCCGACGCAGACTGGGAGACCGCTTTGCTGAACACCTATGCTCTGTCCGCCAGAGAAAGCAGGATCTCCCAGTGGCCACACATTTTAATTCCACATCCCATTCCCATTCTGACATGTCTATCCACAGCCTCCTCTTCTGTAAAGATGAAGCCACACTCAGGTTGGAGGAACAACACCTTATATTCCGTCTGGGTAGCCTCCAACCTGATGGCATGAACATTGACTTCTCTAACTTCCGCTAATGTCCCACCTCCCCCTCGTACCCCATCTGTTATTTATTTTTATACACACATTCTTTCTCTCACTCTCCTTTTTCTCCCTCTGTCCCTCTGAATATACCTCTTGCCCATCCTCTGGGTCCCCCCCCCTTGTCTTTCTTCCTGGACCTCCTGTCCCATGATCCTCTCGTATCCCTTTTGCCAATCACCTGTCCAGATCTTGGCTCCATCCCTCCCCCTCCTGTCTTCTCCTATCATTTTGGATCTCCCCCTCCCCCTCCAACTTTCAAATCTCTGACTCACTCTTCCTTCAGTTAGTCCTGACGAAGGGTCTCGGCCTGAAACGTCGACTGTACCTCTTCCTAGAGATGCTGCCTGGCCTGCTGTGTTCACCAGCAACTTTGATGTGCGTTGCTTGAGAGTTTATAGACAATCGATTTGTAATAAAGGCAGACAAGAAAATGTTTATGAAACGTGAAATATTTTCTTTGTTGTTCTATATTTCATTACACCCTTCAATTCATAAATAAAATCAAAAGTATGTGCTTTTCCAATTTCAATTCCAAATATTCATAGTACACATATTACGAAAAACATTTATAGTGCCACGCAGTTTCCGACCTTTCTGCTCAGGCCCATGCAGCTGCAACGAAAATTTAGAGGGAATGTTGTATTTGTTCTGTTGTGTCTCCCCATTTAATAACCTTGACTAAAGCTCTGTACAATTGAAGGATGGTTTCCCAAAAAACCATGACAGCAAAGATGGCAGTTATTCTATCTGTAGGCCTGAACCAAATAGCACAGATCTTCAGTCACCTCCTGATTCTGCTGTTTTAAATCCAAATGTGAAATGGTCCTAATGATCACAAAGCAGCTACAGGCCGATATTGCACAGCATGGCCAAATCCGCTGGCAGTCTGAAGCAAGATCATAAAGGCCAAATTGAAAACTAAATTGATGCTTCTGACATCAGATAAAATATACTTCAAGGCAGTCAAATAAAGCTTATGACTTGCTTCCTGTTTGAAGTACAGGTTCCAGAATATTCCTTTACAAGCAATAAGGTCGTAAATGCACACTTGTATCGACAGATTTATGCCTGCAAGTTCTTAAGTTACTTATATTAGGTAAAGCTATGGTCCTATAAGGCACAATTATTTTCAGCCCTTCACCATGTAATGATGTTGTTGAAAATACAATTAATTAGAATTGTTGAGAAAGGCCTGCGTGCAAGTGAACAAATATTACAATCAGCTGCTAACACCATGAACCGAAAACCATAATGGATTTAGTGAAATGTTTCAGAACAGAGGAACCTAGGGGCAGAGGAACATACACTTAGTGTACATACACATACACTGAGTGTATGTTCATGGTCTTCTGCTGCTGTAGCCCATCCACTTCAAGGTTCAACATTTCGTGTGTTCAGAGATGCTCTTCTGCACAACAATTGTGATGCATGGTTTCTGAGTTATTGTCACCTTCCTGTCAGCTTGAATCAATCTGGCCACTCTCCTCTGACCTCTATCATTAACAAGGTGTTTTCGCCCACAGAACCACTCACTAGATGGTTCTTCTTTTTCACACCATTCTCTGTAAACTCTAGATACTGTTATGTGTGAAAATCCTAGGAGATCACCAGTTTCTGAGATATTCAAAGCACCCCATCTGGCACCAACAGTCATTTCATAGTCAAAGTCGCTTAGATCACATTTCTGATGTTTAGCCTGAACAACAACTGAACCTCTTGACCATGTTTTCATGCTTTTATGCATTGAGTTGCTATCATATGATTGGCTGATCAGATATTTGCATAAATGAGCAGGTGTACATGTTTAATTACATAATAAAATGGCCACTGAGTGTAGTTCCTTGAATGTAGTGTCAAGGTGGTGCAAAAGGCATTTCGCATGGTTACCTTCAACGGTCAGGGCACTGACTACAAGCATTGGGACATCATGTTGCAGCTATACAAGACATTGGAGACTGCACTGGGAGTATTATGTGTACTGCTGGTCATTGCTCTAAGAAGGATTTAGCAAAGGATCACAAGGATGTTGCTGAGACAAGAGAGCTTGAGTTATAAGGAGAAACTGAGTAAATCTGGTCTGTTTTCTCTGGAGTAAAGGAGGCTGAGGGTAGCCGTATAGAAGTTTAGAAAACCATGAGGGGCATAGATAAGGCAAACGGTCACCGATCTTTTCCCAGGGTAAGGGAACCTACAGTAAGGCAGCGTAGATTAGAGTATGAAGACACGTAATCCCCTCTTATTGTCATTTAGTAATGCATGCATTAAGAAATGATACATTATTTCCTCCGGTGTGATATCACAAAAACACAGGACAAACCAAGACTGAAAAAACTGACAAAACCACATAATTATACATATAGTTACACCAGTGCACAATACCATAACTTGATGAAGAAAGTCCGTGAGCACAGTAAAGTTCAAAGTTTCTCAAATGTCCCACATCTCACGCAGACGGGAGAGGGAAGAAAGATTCTCCCTGCCATGCCGCACACAATCCGACTCTGAGTCATCCGAAAACTTCGAGCTCTGATCAGCTGACACCGAGTACTGAGCGCCATCTCTGTCCGAGCGATTTGACCTCTTTCTCGGTCACCAAAAGCAGGCAAGGCCGGGGATTTTGAGGCCTACCCTCCAAAAGATTCCCAACCACACAGTAACAACATCAGTGGACGGGCGTTTCAGAAATTTCTCCAGATGTTCCTCTGAGCTTTCACGTCTATTTCCATCAAATCAGAAATTGTACACGGCCCCTATTTAACAGATACGACATCATTTTTTACCGGAGAGCTGCGCACGCACAGTGCGCTACCATCTTCTCTTTTAAGATTTAAGATTTAAAGGGGACCTGAAGGGAAGATGTTCAACACAGAGAATAATGGATATATGGAATGAGGTGCCAGAGGAAGCAGTAGAGGCAGGTACAACGCAATGCTTTAAAAAATCATTTGGACAGGTACATGGATAAGAAAGGGATATGGGCTATACACTGACAATTGTGGTCCCCATTGTCTGCTCAAGTAGACATTTTGGTTGACACTGACCAGTTGGGTTGAAGCTATATATCTGTAAGACTGTTAAGGAATTAATAAGGGGAAAGTATAATGTGAAGGCAAAGTGGGGAGAAACTGGAAACTGGACTGCAAGAGCTTGTTTATAGCAATGTACAAATTGAGAAGAAATACCGAGACCTTACAGTGAACAGCAAAGAAATACAGATAAATTAAGCAAATATTTTATATCAATCTTCATAAAGGAAGACAAAATTCTGCCAAAAATGCGCATGGAAAGAGGAGAAGCTTAGGAGAACGATGGCGCCTAAGGGCAACTCCTTTGCTTGAATCTTTGGAAACAACTCTATTTCCATCTTTAATATCTCTATTTTCTCCTTTCAGAGTTCTTCTGAAGACCCTGACCTGGAGTTATATGCTGACTACGGTTCTTTGCCGGAATGGGACTCACTCTCGTGGTCTCACACTAGCCGCTATTCGATATGTCAAGGACGTAGCATAGAAGACTAACACGCCTTCAGGGTTCCGAGATTTCGCGGCTCTGGAGGTGGCCGGACTCGAGGTTGGTGCCGCTGCAGGAAACTGGTGTGTCATGGGAGACGGAAGATCGAAAGCAGCGTGCTGGCTGCTGGCTGTGTGCCCAGAGACCTGGGTTCTTTGGGCACAGAGCTCAGAATCGGCGATGCAACAGACTTTTAACATCGTAAATCAGCAAGTTATTTGTTATGTCTCCCCTCTTGCTGTGAAATGGAGACACCTCTTTTTTCCTTATTAGGGTATGTTGGTATGTTGAATTACAGGGTGAACAAGTAGTCTTTGGGGTACTGCAAGTCTGTGTCCTTATTGATGCTTTGCTGCACGCTTGAGTGCTCAGCGGGGGATGCCCACTGCTTTGTTTTGCTAGTGGGGGAGGTGGGGAGCGGTCAGTGCTTTGCTGCTGCTTACGTGAGGGAGCGGGGAGCTGGGGGGGGCGCTTTGGGGTTCTAACACTGTCATTCATTCTTTGGGGGCACTCCTCTGTTTTCGTGGATGTTTGCGAAGAAAAATAATTTCAGGATGTATATTGTATCTATTTCTCTGACAGTAAATGTACCTTTGAAACCATTGAACAAAGGATCAAGTGAGAACAAGGAACAGAGGGAAAATAAAACTACTATAGGCATCAGTGAATTTGAAAGCTGAAAGATCCCAAGGATCTGATGATCTTAATCCCAGAAAGAGATGGCTTTAGAGATGGTGGATGTTCTTCTAATCATCTACAAATTTTTTGAGATTTTGGGAATGATTCCTAAGGGCTGGAGGTTAGCAAATGTAACCCCACTGTTAAGGAAGGAAAGAGCAACAGGGAGTTACTGACCTGTTAGTCTAAGCTCAGTATGAGGGCAGATGCAGGAAGCTTTAATAACAGACATCTAGAAAGGAATAATAGGAATGAGTGGAGGCAGAGGGATTTCAGTGGCTCCGGCTGTAAGATCGGGTTTAATTCCCATCTCTGTCTGTAAGGAGTTTGTCCATTCTCCATGTCCACATGGCTTTCATGCAGATGTTCTGCTTCCTACCACATTCCAGACAATAGGGCTGATAAACTGTGGGTATGCTATGTTGGCACAGGAAGCATGGTGACAAATCTCGGACTGTTTGGTTGTTGAATCAAACAACTCATTTCACCTATGCTGTTCATCGACTATAGCTCGGCATTTAATATCATCATTCTCACAATCCTGATTATGAAGTTGCAGAACCTGGGCCTCTGCACCTCCCTCTGCAATTGGATCCTCAACTTCCTAATCGGAAGACCACAATCTGCAGCTTGGTGATAACATATCCTCCTCGCTGATGATCAACTCTGGTGCACCTCAGGGGTGTGTGCTTAGCTCACTGCTCTTCTCTCTCTATACCCATGACTGTGTGGCTAGGCATAGCTCAAATACCATCTATAAATTTGCTGATGATAGAACCAATGTTGGTAGAATCTCAGAATCTGAGAGTACATGAGCGAGATATGCCAACTAGTGGAGTGGTGTTGCAGCAACAACCTGGCACACAGCGACAGTAAGGTGAAAGAGCTGACTGTGGACTACAGGAAGAGTAAGACGAAGGAGCACATACCAATTCTCATAAAGGGATCAGAAGTGGAGAGAGTGAGCAGTTTCAAGATCGCTGAGGACCTAACCTGGTCCCAACATATTGATGTAGCTATAAAGAAGGCAAGAGAAGAAGGCATGGGATCCAGGGAAGCTATAAAAGAAGGCATGGGATCTAGGGAAGTTTGGCCAGGTGGATTCAGAATTGGCTTGCCTGCAGATGGCAGAGGCTCATGGTGGAGGGAGTATATTTGGATTGGAGGGTTGTGGCTAGTGGTGTCCCACAAGGATCGGTTCTGCGACCTCTACTTTTCGTGATTTTTATTAACAACCTGGATGTGGGGGTAGAAGGGTGGGTTGGCATTTGCAGACGACACAAAGGTTGGTGGTCTTGTAGATAGTGTAGAGATTGTCAAAGATTGCAGACAGATATTGATAGGTTGCAGAAGTGGGCTGAGAAGTGGGAGATAGAGTTCAACCCGGAGAAGTGTGAAGTGGTACACTTTGGAAGGAAAAACTCCAAGGCAGAGTACAAAGTAAATGGCAGGATACTTGGTAGTGTGGAGGAGCAGAGGGATCTGGGGGTACACGTCCTCAGATCCCTGAAGGTTACCTCACAGGTAGATAGAGTAGTTAAGAAAGCTTATGGGGTGTTAGCTTTAAGTCGAGGGATAGAATTTAAGAGTCGCGAGGAAATGATGCAGCTCTATAAAACTCTGGTTAGGCCACACTTGGAGTACTGTGTCCAGTTCTGGTCGCCTCACTATAGGAAGGATGTGGAAGCATTGGAAAGGGTACAGAGGAGATTTACCAGGATGCTACCTGGTTTAGAGAGTATGGATTATGATCAGAGATTAAGGGAGCTAGGGCTTTACTCTTTGGTGGGAATGAGGATGAGAGGAGACATGATAGAGGTATACAACATATTAAGAGGAATAGATAGAGTGGACAGACAGCGCCTCTTCCCCAGGGCACCACTGCTCAATACAAGGGGACATGGCTT